>NC_060144.1:153096933-153399964 GCF_021461385.2 Schistocerca piceifrons | reverse complement strand
CCACCTGGCGCCTCAGTTGGACCAGCGTTCGTGCTGAACGTGCAGACCGCGTGAGACGACGCTTCATCCAGTCCCAAACATGCTCAATGGGGGACAGATCCGGAGATCTTGCTGGCCAGGGTAGTTGACTTACACCTTCTAGAGCACGTTGGGTGGCACGGGATACATGCGGACGTGCATTGTCCTGTTGGAACAGCAAGTTCCCTTGCCGGTCTAGGAATTGTAGAACGATGGGTTCGATGATGGTTTGGATGTACCGTGCACTATTCAGTGTCCCCTCGACGATCACCAGTGGTGTACGGCCAGTGTAGGAGATCGCTCCCCACACCATGATGCCGGGTGTTGGCCCTGTGTGCCTCGGTCGTATGCAGTCCTGATTGTGGCGCTCACCTGCACGGCGCCAAACACGCATACGACCATCATTGGCACCAAGGCAGAAGCGACTCTCATCGCTGAAGACGACACGTCTCCATTCGTCCCTCCATTCACGCCTGTCGCGACACCACTGGAGGCGGGCTGCACGATGTTGGGGCGTGAGCGGAAGACGGCCTAACGGTGTGCGGGACCGTAGCCCAGCTTCATGGAGACGGTTGCGAATGGTCCTCGCCGATACCCCAGGAGCAACAGTGTCCCTAATTTGCTGGGAAGTGGCGGTGCGGTCCCCTACGGCACTGCGTAGGATCCTACGGTCTTGGCGTGCATCCGTGCGTCGCTGCGGTCCGGTCCCAGGTCGACGGGCACGTGCACCTTCCGCCGACCACTGGCGACAACATCGATGTACTGTGGAGACCTCACGCCCCACGTGTTGAGCAATTCGGCGGTACGTCCACCCGGCCTCCCGCATGCCCACTATACGCCCTCGCTCAAAGTCCGTCAACTGCACATACGGTTCACGTCCACGCTGTCGCGGCATGCTACCAGTGTTAAAGACTGCGATGGAGCTCCGTATGCCACGGCAAACTGGCTGACACTGACGGCGGCGGTGCACAAATGCTGCGCAGCTAGCGCCATTCGACGGCCAACACCGCGTTCCTGGTGTGTCCGCTGTGCCGTGCGTGTGATCATTGCTTGTACAGCCCTCTCGCAGTGTCCGGAGCAAGTATGGTGGGTCTGACACACCGGTGTCAATGTGTTCTTTTTTCCATTTCCAGGAGTGTATTTATTTCTGTTCTTTGGTTCTGATAAAGCTGGTTAATCATTCTTCTGTTCATCCAGTCCAGTCATATTTTCTTCCTAGCTCTAAACGATAGGTCCAAGTTCACACTGAACATGTGTTGGCTTCCCAAAGAGAGTAGCATAGCAGGTATGGGCACACTTATCACAGATATGGAGTCTATAAACAAAATAGAAAAAGTACTAATGTTGCGCGGTTTTTATAATTATATCAGCATACATTACACATTAAAATACGTTACCGTAACTATTAAAGAGGAAGCACACGTGGCGCAGTCAATGTCTTAAAATCAAATAGGGTGCAAATAGGATGCGTGCCAAAGGACTTACACGACAACCGTATCTTTGACTGTCTAACAAGGGCTGTTTTGCTGAAAGAATGAATTTTCTACGTGTTTCAGAAAAATGACGGATTGCGAAACCGGCATACTGCCCGAAATTTCAACATCGCTGCGAGATCAGCGTTTTAACTACAGTGTAAATGGGAGGGTTACGTTTCTGTGCAGTTCATCCATGCTATCCAGAAATCAGTTTTAGCCATATTGCGTAACTGCATCTACATCTACATCCATACTCCGCAAGCCACCTGACGGTGTGTGGCGGAGGGTACCTTGAGTACCTCTATCGGTTCTCCCTTCTGTTCCAGTCTCGTATTGTTCGTGGAAAGAAGGGTTGTCGGTATGCCTCTGTGTGGGCTCTAATCTCTCTGGAGGGAGCAATATACTGCTTGACTCCTCGGTGAAGGTATGTATTATTATTATTGGACGATGAAGCATCATTGTTGAAGTGAGAAGTAGTAATAGTACCCAAATGATATCACTTCAAGAAGCAATACGACAAAATGTATAATAAAGTACCACTTACAGCAGGGATTCCGCAAATGATGGGCGTAGAATACATCTTACCTGAAACAGAAACAACAATAATGTAGCAATAACAGCACTGTACTAAATTAGCAACAATATTTACTTCTATAAGGCGCTGCAGTTTTGCAGCATTGAATTGTCTCGAAGAAAATAGTAGAAATGAATTTCATTCAGCACACAGGAACCCCAACCGAACTGCAACGTTTTAGCAATAGATTTTGACATTCGCACAGACAGCACAAATGGATCTAATATGAATATAAAGCTGTTACTGGATTTTTTTTAAGTGGATGGGAACGTGCGCTCCCCTGTATACAAGGGTGTCGTGGGGTTTCCTACGAGCAGTGGCGCACTAAACCTGTCAGAGGCCCGGGCCGGCAAAACAAATTGAGGCTCTTCTTGCTGCCCCCTCCCACCCTCCTCACCACACAGGAGATCTCCGAGAGTTTCAAACGCAAACGGAACGAAGTCCCACATGGCTTATCATCTTCATTTTGTGTCGTGATAATTTACAAGGTAGAACGTTATTTTACGTAACACTGAAACTGACTGCTCTTGTAATCTCGTTGCTATTATTTAATAGCTATGTTGCCCCTTATACGACAGAAATCATTACATCTATTATTTATGTTTCGCAACTAAGTCGGCATAGAGCGAGCGGGGTGTATAAAAATGAATCCCTATTTCCCAAACCAAGAGGAAGTTACTGTCTACATAAAACTTCGTTCAGTACATGGTGGAGGGTACTTTACTTACGGATTTCAACAAAAGCCACAGTGTTGCTCCGATCTTGATGAAATTTTGTACATTTGATCTTCAAATCCAGGAGAACATCACCGTCTACGTGAAATTTCATACGGTGTATGGCGGAGGGCACCTTACAACAGAATTACACACCGTTTGACTGATCAGCCTGGAAGTTGGCTCATGTGTGTATGTTTTCGTAGTGATGGCATTTACACAAGCCAACGTATGCTGGACGGTGGAGGGTTGGCCTACCTTTAAATAAATTCAACATCGTTTCGTCAATCAGCATGAAAGTTGGCAGATATATGTATTTTTTCATAGACGGGGAAAGAGGAGGTACGGAGGCGGAGGAGGAGATATACGGAGAGAGGAGAACGTGATTAGGACGGGGGGGGGGGGGGGGGGGAGAGGGGGTGCATCCAGAGAAGTGAGAGAAGCAGATTAAAAGAGAGAGGATCTAGGCGCTTCAGTCTGGATCTAGGCGCTTCAGTCTGGAACCGCGCGACCGCTACGGTCGCAGGTTCTAATCCTGCCTCGGGCATGGATGTGTGTGATGTTCTTAGGTTAGTTAGGTTTAAGTAGTTCTAAGTTCTAGGGGACTGATGACCTCAGATGTTAAGTCCCATAGTGCTCAGCCATTTGAACCATTTTTTGAATAAAAAGAGAGAGGGAGCAGCAGGTAAACAGACAAAGGGGGAAGGTGGTGAATGACTAATGGAACACTGTAATAAATACATAAATTAAGGGTGTTATTGTGAATTTGATGTACTATTAGAAAAATCGGAGAAGGAGGTGGACAGAGACGGGAAGATGGATGGAGAAGGAGAGGAGGATGGAGAGGAGGAGGAAGTGTTGTGAGAGAGGGGGGCAGATGGAGGAGATGGAAAGAGAGACGGATAGGCGGAAGGAGGAGGTGGATAGAGAGACGAGATAGGACTAAATGGACAAGTGAGATGAGGGAAGAGGGAATGAACTGACATAAAACTGGGATGAATAAATATCCGGGCAACGCTGGGTTTACTGTTAGTAATTAAATGAAAGATTTACGCGACAACGGGCACGTTCATCTGAAAGAAATTACAGGATATTTTCCTATGGCTAGATGCGGCGTATAAAGTCTCGATAACTAGAGTGTTGTTCTTGATGTCTACAGATCATAAAATTCGTTGCTTAATATTGATGACTCCACCAAAGTTCATCAAGTTGGAATTTTATCTTTATAAAATGAACTAAATAATCAGCTGAAAATGCTCCTGTTGGAGCACAAGAAAGGCAAATATGATCGTGTTTAAAAGACTCTGACAACCAGCTGTCTGAGTCCTCATTCCACGTTCCTCACCAAAAATTCTGGAAGCTTCAGAGGACGAGTGACCATGTTATGTAAGAAATTTACCAAGTAAAATTTCAGTTTTGTTTAGTTAAAAATTCAATAAATAGCTAATTTTGTATTAGAACTTTAGAAATACCGTTAAAAGCGTATTTTTGTGAATGAAATCCGACAAATAATTAGTTTCGTATGACATATATGACGAAACTCCAGAACCGGCAAGTTAACTTTGCGAAATTATTGATGCTAGTAAAATGTGTGCTGAATTTACCCATACCGTTTTGAAACAACAATATTTTTAAGGCCCACAGGAAACACCAGAATTTTTCACACAGAACTTCGCAATAAAGTTTTTATCATCCAACTTTTCGAATCTGTAGACCCCCCCCATGGTGACGCTCGTGTTTCCGACTACAAATGAGTATCGTAACCGTGAACTTTCCGACTGACATGAAAATAAGAACATCCCTTCACATTTTATCCAGGCTTAGACCTGGCTAATGCACGTAGTACATAGGCATGTTTATTTTTTTCATTTTATTCATTTTTATTTATTTTTTGTTTTTGTTGTTATTGCTGTTGTTTATTTTTGTTGTTTTTGTTGTTGTTCAACATTACAGTAGCAAATTGATAACATTTTTTTCTTATCAATCGTAATTTCTTATTCAATTTTTTGTAAAAAGGCTAGGAATTTTAAACACCTTTTTAAATCTCCAGGGTCTTCATATGTTTTTATAATGTCTTTTAATGTTTTGTCAGGATCTATGTACCTTTTCTTTCTTTTTTGAAGAGGTAGATCAATGGCATCTTTTTTAATTTCAAAAATAGCATTCACTGCCTCCTCCTTTAGCTTTTGAATCAGAAAGTACCCATTTGGATGTTTCTGATTTATTGAGAACCTTCGACAGCATTCGTCATTCTGTGTCGTTGGTTAAAAACATTCCACATTTTAATAGGTATAGTAGGATTTTCCATCCACTGATCAACTATATAGTCTGCAAATGCTGTGATCTCTCCGCTGGGCATTTGTTCCATTATTAAAATCCACGCTTCATCGACGGTGTTAAGTGGAAGATGTGCCACTGCAGCACACATGCGACAAAACAGTCGGACTTCCTCCCTATCCCTGTAGTCTTCCGTTAATCCCAGTTCCAGTATCTTCTTCCCCAGACACTGGTTAAAGAGAAAATTACAACCGGAAAGTTGTGTTTCAGGGAACACTGAATTCATTGCTTTAATTGTAGCCATTTCAAAATCTGACACTGCAGTTTTTGGTGACCACCCAGGCATCTTAGAGTTCAACCCAAAAAAAAGTCTTGACTTTTGTCTGGTAACAAAGCAAACAGGAAATATCTTAGTTGCCTCTTCTGTACTTCCGATGTCGACATGGACTGTGTACAATTGTTTGAACTGTTTCACTGTTTCGAACAGCTGTCAAATGTCCCATCCATAAGCACAGTTCCATTGTCACAAAGGATTTTCTCTGCTTCTTCACCAGCAAATACTAGAAGTCTCTTAACAGGAACAGAGCCATCATCAATCTTCAGAAAACTATTACCTTCCGTTAATTTCAAAAGGTCTCCGCTAAGATGAATTTCCGAACTAGAGCCAGGGTTCTGCGTCGTCCCAATAGCTCCTCTTCTCGCCTTACACAATTGAGTCTTGGAGCTGTCATAATTCGGAATATATGCTACAAATTCTAATCTTTCAAATCTTGAAATTCCTGCTTAAAAGTTTGGGCTACAGGCACTGTCTTTTCTTCACGAACTCTTTTTTCTGTAATTATGTAGTCTTTTCTTTGTCTCCACATCTGTTTTATCAGGTGGACAAGAATGTTGCTGTTGAGCAACGATTTCACCATTTGCAATTTTTAAACGGCCTTTGCACTTACTCCGTTCATAATTGACGCACATTCAGTTCGTATATTCTTCATTTTTCCCACAAATACGGTAGCGACGACCATCCTTGATAAGACACGGCCTCCCTTTCGTTCTTATCACTTCCATCGTGTACACTGCATAGAACAGAAGTCGTATAGGAAAACGCACTGAACGAAAGCTATCGACGACGATACAGTCTGAGAAACGGTGGCAACACCTGCACTGAGGGTGAGCGACTGGGGTAAACAAGCAGTGGGGGAGGTTCAGTCGCAAACACCTCGTTAGAGAACCGGTTGCTCCGGACAGCTTCGCTACCTACTGCACCCTTGTAGGTAACCCCACGATACGAAACCCCACGCAGCCCTATACAAGTTGTCCCAAGAGGAAAAGTGAATATTCGGGGATATGACACGAGTGATCACTCGAAGCAGAAAACTCCAGAAGCAGAAAATTCCAGTAAAATAGACTCTAAAATGTATACTGTACCCTTTATCATCTTGGATACTGTGAAACACACCTCTTCTCTTGCAAGCTCTTTGCTTTCTATATTTTCGGAAGAGATAATATAGACAACAGAGAAATAAAATCAGTATATATAGGCTCTAAAATGCCAACCTTAAGACCTATGAGCATTTCATCATCTTGGATATTGTGAAACATATCTCTTGCACCACAAGCTCTTTGCTTTCCATATTTTGGGAAGACAACATATGAACAAAAATTAAATAAATAAAAAAGGAAATATCCTAGTAAACATGGGCTCTAAAAGCCACATCTTAGGAGCTATGAGAGCACTTGTTCATCCTAGTTACAGTGAAAAACATCTCTTCTACTGAACAAGTGCTCACAGCTCTCAAGGTATGCATTTTAGCGTCAATGTTTACTAGACTTTTTTTTTTTTTTTTTTTTTGCTTCGAATTATCGTCCCTGAATACTGACCATTCCTCCTGGGCCACCCTGTATAGATGCGTCACATATTTCAAATGGCGTTGGCAGCGCATTTTAGGCCGAAAAGACGTGCTACAGTGGCCACTCCCAACATGACAGTGTTGTTTTCTCAAAGTACCTGGAAGTGAACCACAGCTTCACGGCCGAAACCGATAACTTCCTGTCGAAATTATACGCGTTTGTGTCAGAAAATACATTTAAAAAAGTACAGGGTGATTCAAAAAGAATACCACAACTTTAGAAATTTAAAACTCTGCAACGACAAAAGGCAGAGCTAAGCACTATCTGTCAGCGAATTAAGGGAGCTATAAAGTTTCATTTAGTTGTACATTTGTTCGCTTGAGGCGCTGTTGACTAGGCGTCAGCGTCAGTTGATGCTAAGATGGCGACCGCTCAACAGAAAGCTTTTTGTGTTATTGAGTACGGCAGAAGTGAATCGACGACAGTTGTTCAGCGAACAAGAAGCACAACAATTCATATTTCAGCAGGATGGAGCGCCATCACATTGGCACTTATCTGTCCGTAACTACCTGAACGTCAACTACCCGAGGCGATGGATCGGCCGCCAGGCAGCCCGTGACAGAGCACTTCATCACTGGCCTCCAAGAAGCCCTGACCTTACCCCCTGCGATTTTTTCTTATGGGGGTATGTTAAGGATATGGTGTTTCGGCCACCTCTCCCAGCCACCATTGATGATTTGAAACGAGAAATAACAGCAGCTATCCAAACTTTTACGCCTGATATGCTACAGAGAGTGTGGAACGAGTTGGAGTATCGGGTTGATATTGCTCGTGTGTCTGGAGGGGGCCATATTGAACATCTCTGAACTTGTTTTTGAGTGAAAAAAAAAACCTTTTTAAATACTCTTTGTAATGATGTATAACAGAAGGTTATATTATGTTTCTTTCATTAAATACACATTTTTAAAGTTGTGGTATTCTTTTTGAATCACCCTGTATTTCAGGACTCACTGTCCTCTCCAGCACGACCGAAATTCCATTCCTTCCTAAAATATTGTTCTGCCAGACGATGATGATGACGAGAAGGGAGAGGGTGAAATCCGGTGCCGGCACATAGCCAACTCCTCGCGAATAGCAGCAAGGGAGCCGCCAAGCTTAACGTCCTCCTACGACGGACCGATCACCGTAACAGTATCACAATCCTCACTTCATGAGACACTGCGGAGAAGTTTGGCATTTAAACCAGGGCATTGGGGCAAAGTCTGGTGATCAGGAACTTTACACCACCACCTCTCCTCCACTTGCCGGCCCAATATTGGCAACGACGTCACATGACATCCGTTGAAGTTCGTTGTTGATCCCTTCACTCAGTTTTTTTTATCACAGACACTACCCAGCTCTGGCCGAACACGCTGAGCTACCGGCCCGGCAGACACAGTTATAATTATCACTTCGAGAAGAAGTTTCGCATTTCAGAAGTTATGGACTATTTGAAACACCATCCCACAGTACCGTAGCACGCTGTTACAGGAGGCGATGCAAAGTTACGTAGCCCATTGATAAAGTGGGGACAAGGGGCTGTTATGGAAGTAGTGTTGGTTGCTTGGTTGATTTAGGGGAAGGGACCAAACAGCGGAGTCATCGGTCCCATCAGATTAGGGAAGGATTGGGAAGGAAGTCGCCAATGCCCTTTCAAAGGAAACATCCCGGCATTTGCCTAAAGCTATTTACGGAAATCACGGGAAATCTGGATGTCGGATGCGGGTTTGAACCGTCGCCCTCCCGAATGCAAGTCCAGTATGCTAACCACTGCGCCACCTCACTCAGTTGCTAGCCAAATCCGACAGCGCTTAACTTCGGGGATCTGAAGGGAACCGGCAGTTGGCATAAGCGCACTGTACTCCAAGTAAATTAATTCCTATTGCGACCGCTGGTATCCTCGTAATATAGGACGCAGTGGGGGTGGAAGCTTCCTGTTGTCCGAGATATTTTCTGTGGAATGCTCATATCTGCGGGCCAGCGTGTGGGAAAAAGTCAAAGCGGCAGGGAAGCGTGAGATTCTATTCTGGCTGCTGTCACCCCCTCGCGGCGTTGCCAAGCGCTGAGGGCGAGGCAGTCACAGCAGGGGTGGGAGTGAAGCACTCTGGCGAATGCCTCTGCGTGTCCGCGGCGGGGGATCCGTGGATCTCGCGCCGGAGCACGGTACACTACATACAAGTCTTAATCAGCCGCGGCCAGCGACTCGCAAGGACGCAATTACCGGCTCAATCAGGGCGGGACCTGGCTTGTTTACTTCTGCCACACCACGCACTCAGCGACGGTACTATCGCCACGTCACTCCGCATGGCCTTCACGGCTACACTGTGTCACGTTAACGTACGTCATCCTACGATGTCAGCGTTTATTTATACACTACTGGCCATTAAAATTGCTGCACCCCGAGGATGAATTTAACCGACAGGAAGAAGATGCTGTATTATGCAAATTATTAGATTTTCAGAGCATTTACACAAGGTTGGCGCCGGTGGCGACACCTACAACGTGCTGACATGAGGAAAGTTTCCAACCGATTTCTCATACACAAACAGCAGTTGACCGGCGTTGTTGTGATGCCTCGTGTAAAGAGGAGAAATGCGTACCATCACGGTTCAGACTTTGATAAAGGTCGGATTGTAGCCTATCGCGATTGCGGTTTATCGTATCGCGACATTGCTGCTCGCGTTGGTCGAGATCCAATGACTATTAGCAGAATACGGAATCGGTGGGTTCAGGAGGGTAATTCGGAGCGCCGTGATGGATCCCAACGGCCTCGTATCACTAGCAGTCGAGATGACAGGCATCTTATCAGCACAGCTGTAACGGATCGTGCAGCCACGTGTCGATCGCTGAGTCAACAAATGGGGACGTTTGCAAGACAACAACCATCTGCACGAACAGTTCGACGACGTTTGCAGCAGCATGGAGACAATGGCTGCGGTTACCCTTGACGCTGCATCACCGACAGGAGCGCCTGCGATGGTGTACTCAACGACGAACCTGCGTGCACGAATGGCAAAACGTCATTTTTTCGGATGAATCCAGGTTCTGTCTACAGCATCATGATGGTCGTATCCGTGTTTGGTGACATCGCGGTGAACGCACATTGGAAGCGTGTATTCGTCATCGCCATACTGGCGTATCACCCGGCGTGATGGTATGGGGTGCCATTGCTTACACGTCTCGGTCACCTCATGTTCGCATTGATAGCACTTTGAACAGTGGACGTTACATTTCAGATGTGTTACGACCCGTGGCTCTACCCTTCATTCGATCCCTGCGAAACCCTACATTTCAGCAGGATAATGCACGACCACATCTCTGTACGGGCCTTTCTCGATACAGAAAATGTTCGACTGCTGCCCTGACCAGCACATTCTCCAGATCTCTCACCAATTGAAAACGTCTGGTCAATGGTGGCCGAGCAACTGCCTCTTCACAATACGCCAGTCACGACACTTGATGAACTGTGGTGTCGTGTTGAAACTGCATGGGCAGCTGTACCCTTACACGCTATCCAAGCTCTATTTGACTCAATGCCCAGGCGTATCAAGGCCGTTATTACGGCCAGAGATGGTTGTTCTGGGTACTGATTTCTTAGAATCTATGCACCCAAAGTTCTAGTATAATATATTTGTCCAATGAATAACCGTTTATCATCTGCATTTCTTCTTGGTCTAGCAATTTTAATGGCCAGTAGTGTAATATATCAGAAAACAAAGTACACATCAGAGTAAGTAAGAGGGGTTTACGATAAGTAATGTAGCACATTTTTTCTCGGCCAATTTCGGTTGAAAAAATGCGGAATTTGTTGTGGGACATCGTGGAATACTCCCGCTTCAGCCTCTATAGTTTCATGAAATCCCGACGGGTGGCAGCACTATAGGTAGCCTTCAAAGCGATGTCTGCAACGGAAGTGCGTTACACATAGAGCTGTCACTGAGTTCCTCTTCATGGGAAGCCAGAGCATCGCAGATATTCACAGGCGCTTGCAAAATGTCTATGGACTCCTGGCAGTGAACAGAAAAGCACGGTGAGTCGTTGGGATAGACGCCTCGTCTGTCATCATCGCAACAAGGTCGCGCAAACCTGTCCGATCAAGAGCAACGAAGGACTCTCTCTGAGGAATTGTCTGCGCGTTATGAGGCTGACCGTGAACATCGTCACAGACGATGGGGAGGTTATTAATGCAGCAAGACGTTGGATCCGGTGTGAACGAGTACTGTGGTATAATGGGGGCATAACAGGTTTTCCCAATTAAATGGTATAAGGCCGTTGCATTGAACGAAGACTAGATTGGAAAATAGGGTTTTGTAGCCTAAAGAGTAGGAAATAATATGGTGTATTGGAATACTGAATTATCCTAATCAGCTTCCAGAAAAAATGTGCTGTATTACTTACTGAAGGCCCCTCGAATATGATAGTATTAATAATGAAGTGCGTTTCTAAACAAGATGGCACGGTGAAATATTCTAACACTGGCACGGAGATGTGGTTGGTATAAATGGGATATAGTTTTTATTATATTAACTAACACACTTAAATGCCTTGATTGCCAACCAACATGGAAATCCCGCCGACTAAATATTCAACAAAATGCTCACAATGGACTACAAGTACTAAAAATATTAACCCGTCGAAATGCTGATTACGCCCTTTCACAATCCTCCACAACTATAAAGCTTTGATCTGATACATCCTGTGTTATACAAACGTAGCATGGATTCCCACTCCTATAAACTTCTATCACGTCCTACAGATCCGAGAACGCCATGTGCTCCGCTAAGGCTTTCGCAGCCGCTTAATCTCCCCTAGAAAGAATCACCCATCAGATGAAGAAGTTCTCCACTCTTATTTTCCATACAGAACACCGCCGAATATCCTACGTTACCCTAAAATTTGATACTAACTACCCTTTAGATTCCCCCTGCACACGGATCCAAATATTCTGCCTCGGCCGTTCGAACGCTTTCCCACAACGCCACCTATCCACACTCAACATCCGCCCCCAACAAAACTTTTAAAGATCTTCGCTTACCCGACCATGGAGTTCGCCCTAACATACACCCGTCCCAACCATATCTAGCAGAAGCCGCCTCTGCAATCCTTGTCAGGTCCTCTGTCCTCACCAGTCCCCTACACCCACATCCTAAGTCTTGGTTCGGAACTTCTTCGCCACCACTCTCCCAAATCTCTCAGCCAAACATCCACCAACGTAAAACCCATCCCACACCACTCAAAAACCTACAAATCCCATAATGCCCTTACCTCTCGCAGTCTACATAAGCTCAGTACTTCGTTCACCTGCGTTCGTATTTTACATACACATCTGTACTCCACAAGCAACCTCAGGGTGTGTGGCAGAGGGTATTTTGCGTACCTGTGTCACCTCTCCCTTTCCGTATTCCAGCCGCGAATGATTCGCGGGAATAACGATTACCAGTAAGCATTCGTGTGACCTCGAATATTTCTGATTTAATTTTCATTGTCTTTTCGCCAGATATACGTAGGAAGAAGCAATATATTGATTGACTCCTCCAGGAAAGTACTCTCTCGGAACTTTAACAGTAAGCCACTACGCGCTGCAGAACGCGTCTCTTGCACTGTCTATCACTGGAGTTGGGGAAGCATCTCCGTGACGCTTTCGCTTACTAAATGAACCTGAACCAGAAGTATTCCTCTACTTTGGATCTTCTCTACTTCCTCTGTAAGTCCTATATATTACGGATCCTGTCCTGATGAGCAATATTCAAGTATTGGGCGAACGAGGTGTTTTGTAAGTACTTCCTTCGTTGATGCACTACATTTCCTGAAGATCCTTCCAATGAAGGCATCTGCCTTACCCGTGATTATTTATATGTGGTTGTTCTACTCATATCGGTCTGTAGGCACACTCCCGGATATTTTATGGAAGTTAATGCGTCCAGTTATTCTTCTGGAAAGGTGTAGTCACACATTAATGTGTCGTTCTCCCTCTGTATGCCCAATACGTTCCATTTGTTTATGTTAAGGCTTAATTCCCACTGCCTGCACCGAGTTCCGTGGAGCTTCCTGCATTTCACTTTTGTAGCGCTGCGACTTCTCTTTGTACTACAGCATCATCCGCGGAAAGCCTCAGGGACTTAACGACGTTGTCCACTACGTCAGTGGTTCCCCACCTGGGGGTAATTACACCCTGAGAAGTAAAATGAAATTTTCTGAGGGGTACAAACCAAACGATTCGATTCTCTTTCAGTGACGAAACTAAATTATTTTCAAAAGTTCATTAATATTACAACAAATTTTTAAGAAATATTGATTATACAAGTTATCAATAATCGCTTTTTCTCAATTAGTAGCACTAATCCGGTGGAGGTTAGAGGTTCCTCACATTGTCCATCCACTACATACATATGTTGTGCTTTCTCCCGTACATTGCTGATAATGAAAGTGGATCATATACGTAACAAATGCTAAACATCTTAAAGGAATTTCTCCTCCAAGTTGTAGATAGTACCTGCAGTAGTCCAGAAATTTCTTCGAAACAGATAAATGAACTAATTGACAGCACGATACAGCAATAACTACATAAGGTTGTACACATTATTATCATTATTAGACTGCTTAGACACAAAGAATTACACCTTTAAGTTGTCCAATTTGTGCCAGTTCAGAAGCAAGGAGTCCCCCTATCAAGTGATTCACAAACAATAGGTTTAGTGCACTCATCTCAACTTCTTTGATTTTAAATGGGGTTGCAGTGTGCAGGTCAAGCAAGTGCTGCATTGGAGAGGAGTAATACAGAGGAAGCTATGGAAGTAGGTTTTGTAGCAATTGTCTGCCCTCACTGTGGATAGTTAGGTTTCTTATCTGAGGAGAAGTTGTGGGTAGTACCTGCGATGCACCACGAATTCCTTCGTCATTTATTCTAACACCCCCCTCCCCCCACGCACACGCAAACTAAATGTCATTCATCTTTCATCATTTCAAAAATTAAATTGTTCGAAAAAAAGTCTTTCTTTCTACAGTTTAGCTATGTACTAAAGTTGAGGATAACGTGGGGGAGGTAGGGGGGCAAATGGTTCAAATGGCTCTGAGCACTATGGGACTTAACTGCTGAGGTCATCAGTCCCCCAGAACTTAGAACTACTTAAACCTAACTAACCTAAGGACATCACACATATCCATGCCCGAGGCAGGATTCGAACCTGCGACCTTAGCGGTCGCGCGGTTCCAGACTGTAGCGTCTAGAACCGCTCGGCCACTCTGGCCGGCGTAGGGGGGCAACAGATGGAGGAGGGGTACTAGCTAATGTCTGACTGCACTAAAGGTAATTGTGTAAGAAAGGTTGAAAACCACTGTACTAGGTTATTTATATACATTGTGAAAAGTAATGGCCCTATAACACTCCTTGGGGATACGCGCGCAGTTACTTTTACGACTAATGACTTCTCTCCGCCTATGATCTGTTTACTAGAAACTCTTCAGTCCAGTCGCACAGTTGGTCTGATATTCCGTACGCTTGTATTTTGTTCATTAAGTGCCATTGAGGAACTGTATAGAATGCCTTCCAAAAGCCAAGCAACGCGACATCTACCTGTGCGCCTGTACCTACAACTTTCTGCGTCTCTTGGACGAACAGAGCGAGCTGCATTTTCACACGATCGTTGTTTTCGAAACCCATGTTGATTAATACACAGGGAATTTTCGGTTTCCAGAAATATCATAGTACGCGAGCATAAAACATGTTCCAAAATTATACGACAGACGGACGTCAGAATACAGACCTACGGTTCCGCGCATTTGTTCGTGAGCCTTCTTAACAACGTTAATGAACTGCGCTTTTTGCCATTCATTAGGAAAGCTTTGCTCCTCTAGAGACCTTCGGTATACAGTCAACAAATCAGTCTAATATACACTCCTGGAAATGGAAAAAAGAACACATTGACACCGGTGTGTCAGACCCACCATACTTGCTCCGGACACTGCGAGAGGGCTGTACAAGCAATGATCACACGCACGGCACAGCGGACACACCAGGAACCGCGGTGTTGGCCGTCGAATGGCGCTAGCTGCGCAGCATTTGTGCACCGCCGCCGTCAGTGTCAGCCAGTTTGCCGTGGCATACGGAGCTCCATCGCAGTCTTTAACACTGGTAGCATGCCGCGACAGCGTGGACGTGACCCGTATGTGCAGTTGACGGACTTTGAGCGAGGGCGTATAGTGGGCATGCGGGAGGCCGGGTGGACGTACCGCCGAATTGCTCAACACGTGGGGCGTGAGGTCTCCACAGTACATCGATGTTGTCGCCAGTGGTCGGCGGAAGGTGCACGTGCCCGTCGACCTGGGACCGGACCGCAGCGACGCACGGATGCACGCCAAGACCGTAGGATCCTACGCAGTGCCGTAGGGGACCGCACCGCCACTTCCCAGCAAATTAGGGACACTGTTGCTCCTGGGGTATCGGCGAGGACCATTCGCAACCGTCTCCATGAAGCTGGGCTACGGTCCCGCACACCGTTAGGCCATCTTCCGCTCACGCCCCAACACCGTGCAGCCCGCCTCCAGTGGTGTCGCGACAGGCGTGAATGGAGGGACGAATGGAGACGGGTCGTCTTCAGCGATGAGAGTCGCTTCTGCCTTGGTGCCAATGATGGTCGTATGCGTGTTTGGCGCCGTGCAGGTGAGCGCCACAATCAGGACTGCATACGACCGAGGCACACAGGGCCAACACCCGGCATCATGGTGTGGGGAGCGATCTCCTACACTGGCCGTACACCACTGGTGATCGTCGAGGGGACACTGAATAGTGCACGGTACATCCAAACCGTCATCGAACCCATTGTTCTACCATTCCTAGACCGGCAAGGGAACTTGCTGTTCCAACAGGACAATGCACCTCCGCATGTATCCCGTGCCACCCAACGTGCTCTAGAAGGTGTAAGTCAACTACCCTGGCCAGCAAGATCTCCGGATCTGTCCCCCATTGAGCATGTTTGGGACTGGATGAAGCGTCGTCTCACGCGGTCTGCACGTCCAGCACGAACGCTGGTCCAACTGAGGCGCCAGGTGGAAATGGCATGGCAAGCTGTTCCACAGGACTACATCCAGCATCTCTACGATCGTCTCCATGGGAGAATAGCAGCCTGCATTGCTGCGAAAGGTGGATATACACTGTACTAGTGCCGACATTGTGCATGCTCTGTTGCCTGTGTCTATGTGCCTGTGGTTTTGTCAGTGTGATCATGTGATGTATCTGACCCCAGGAATGTGTCAATAAAGTTTCCCCTTCCTGGGACAATGAATTCACGGTGTTCTTATTTCAATTTCCAGGAGTGTATTTTCATCTTTTAACCATCGAATTTCATTATCTGAGTTTTATTTTGTGAATACATTCATTTTTTCACACCATTTAAAATTTTTAATATGTTCTAAATTTTTAAAATCGTTCGACTGAAGAGCGGCGAACTATAATCGCAGGCATCCCATGTGCGCCGACGGGGATGAAATCAACAATAAAGGAAAGAAACATACTATGTTGCTACTCGTTCAACAATAATTCAAGTCAAGTGCTCATTTGATGTGCGCAATACAGGGTGATTCAAAAAGAATACCACAAAGTTAAAAATGTGTATTTAATGAAAGAAACATAATATAACCTTCTGTTATACATCATTACAAAGAGTATTTAAAAAGGTTTTTTTCACTCAAAAACAAGTTCAGAGATGTTCAATATGGCCCCCTCCAGACACTCGAGCAATATCAACCCGATACTCCAACTCGTTCCACACTCTCTGTAGCATATCAGGCGTCACAGTTTGGATAGCTGCTGTTATTTCTCGTCTCAAATCATCAATGGTGGCTGGGAGAGGTGGCCAAAACACCATATCCTTAACATACCCCCATAAGAAAAAATTGCAGGGGGTAAGATCAGGGCTTCTTGGAGGCCAGTGATGAAGTGCTCTGTCACGGGCTGCCTGGCGGCCGATCCATCGCCTCGGGTAGTTGACGTTCAGGTAGTTACGGACAGATAAGTGCCAATGTGGTTGATTGTGGAATTTGCAGTTCTCTGCTAGCTCTGCGAGTCAATTTTCCTGGGCTGCGAACAAATGCTTGCTGGATGCGTGCTACATTTTCATCACTCGTTCTCGGCCGTCCAGAACTTTTCCCTTTGCACAAACACCCATTCTCTGTAAACTGTTTATACCAACGTTTAATACACCACCTATCAGGAGGTTTAACACCATACTTCGAAATGCACGCTGAACAACTGTCGTCGATTCACTTCTGCCGTACTCAATAACACAAAAGCTTTCTGTTGAGCGGTCGCCATCTTAGCATCAACTGACGCTGCCGCCTAGTCAACAGCGCCTCAAGCGAACAAATGTACAACTAAATGAAACTTTATAGCTCCCTTAATTCGCCGACAGATAGTGCTTAGCTCTGCCTTTTGTCGTTGCAGAGTTTTAAATTCCTAAAGTTGTGGTATTCTTTTTGAATCACCCTGTAGTGTGCCCGTGTTCGGAGAAAAACACAGGTCACAGCCGTGTACAAAAGGGGTAGCAGAAGTGGTCCACAGAACTCCTGACCTATCTCATCGACTGTTGTAGAATTATAGAATGTATTTTGAGCTCAAACGTAACGAGGCATCCCGAACAGTATGACCTCGTCCATGCCAACAAGCACAGATTCCGAAAACATCGATCATGCGAAACCCAATCGATCATGCGAAACCCACTCGCACTTTCCTCACACGACATTCTGAAGACCATGGTTCACGGTAACCAGGTGCATACTATGTGTTCTGGCTTCCGAGAAGTATTTGACTCCGTACCACACCAATGTTTGCTAACGGCAATACGTTCATCTGACACCAAATTTTTGAATCGACTGAGGATACCATGGTACTGAGGATGCAGCATGGCCGGCCGAGGTGGCCGAGCGGTTCTAGACGCTACAGTCTGGAACCGTGCGACCGCTACGGTCGCAGGTCGAATCCTGCCTCGGGCACGGATGTGTGTGATGTCCTTAGGTCAGTTAGGTTCAAATAGTTCCAAGTTCTAGGGGACTGATGACCTTAGAAGTTAAGTCCCATAGCGCTCAGAACCGATGCAGCATGAGGTCGTGGACGCAGTCATCGACAACTGTAGATATAGCCTAACTTCAGGCGTGCCCCAGGATAATGTATTATGTCTCTGACTGTTCACTTTGTATATTAATGAGTTTGCAGACCGTTTTAACAATTTAACAATTACCTCAGAATTTTTTCATATGATGCGGCTATCTGTAAGCCTAATGAAGTACTATCTGAAAAAGGTTGCATAAATATTCAGTCGGGTCTTGATAAGATTTCAATTTGTTAACTTGCTTTGGATGTACAGAAATATAGAACTGTGCACGTCACAAAATGCGGGAAAGTAGTAACCTATGACTACAACATCAAAGAGTCACAAGTGGAATCAGACAACTCGTTAAATACCAGGGTCTAACAGTTTTAATGGATACAAAATGGAAAGATCACACAGGCTCAAGCGTAGATAAGACAGGTAGCAGAGTTTGGTTCATTCGAATTATACCGGAAAAATTTGTTATGGGAACAACCGAATGAAAATAATCTATTCTGTCAGTTGTTGGAAAACAATAGGTTCAGTCGATTGTAGTTTAATGTATCGGTTGGACTAAGCATTAATTCTTTTAAATGAACCCAGTCTGTAGGACCAACCAAATGAAACATGTCGACACAGTTGTTGAAGTTTTTCAATACTTAATTAATTCTTTCCTTTCAGGTGAAACCAGGGTGTGTAGTTTAATTACTTGAACTAACGCAAAGGTATGCAACTGGGCATATGCTTACCCCCAGAGGGAAGCCCTATCGCCGTCGATGCGGGAAGACATCTCACGAGATACGCCCAAGTTAAAATAAACATCGTACGTATTCATATAATTATATAGTGAATAGACTAATTTACCTTCTCATTGTTAAAACTATTTAATATATTGTTGTGAATCAAGTTGTTCCAGATGCAGTTAATACATATGTAATGAAGCTGATTCATCGATGGCGGTACAAAGTTTAGCATAAAAGTTCGCTTAAGGGTACGTGAAGAGGAAAGGAACGTGCCAAATTTTAGCGACTGTCCGCATTCCGTTTTACTGAAGTAGTGTAACGACGTCCACTAATAAAAAAATCATTTGAATCCAGTCCTTGAAAACTTATTCAGCGATTTATTTGTGCGGAAAGTAAATAAACTGTGTAGAAAATTACGTTACGGGCTACGCACCAACCAATCATACCCATGCACGCAAAGCTTATGACATTTCACAGCCTGTGAAAAGTACCAGTTATAGTATTTCACGGCTATGAATAATTACTATTCAAATTCACACACTGGTACTTCAGTTTTACGGTTTACCCTATCTCTGGCCATCACTGCGAACAGTCTATAACCACGTTCACACCACTCCGGACCGCTGCGAGCTAGAATTGGCGTCATCTGTTCCCTGGCGCATTTATTTTTAATAACAGTGAAAAGTTTCGATCGTCTTGTCATTGTTGACTCACTATTGCTGACTGCACAACGTCATCGCCCGTCATCACTGTCACTGTCGTTACGATATCTGCTTTTTACTGAGTGCCGATAAGTAGCTTTTAGTGCAGTTTTTCGTCCATGTTTATCAATAGACGTATCCTTGATAGTGAACTTTGCGCCTGGAGTAAAATGCCGAAACGCGGGGAATGGAAGTAATCATATGACTGGATGAAAAGTGATTCCCACGTTAAGTTATGTGCAATATACTGAATCTACAAAGATGATGAATATTCTGAAACTACATTAATTACAGAAATTCAAAGAAAATTAACGAATCTGTTCACACATTTCTCACGAAAAAAATAATTTTGCCTAAAAAAAAAAGAAAAAAAAAATCATAAAATCACCAAACGATTTTTCAAAAAATGCTTGTTATGAGTTTTCTGTTCACGTCATCTCAACATTTACTGGTGGAGGTTTATAGGTTATGGGTGAAACCAGCGCGAAGAGAAAGAGACGGCGTCAATAACATCAAAGAAAAAGTAACTGATCATGTATTTAAACACACATTTAAAATGTAGCAGACCTTTTAAAACCAACCAAATAAGCCAATGTAATGCCAGATGAACGAAAAATTCTTATTTATGTCAATAAACAAAAAAATTTTCAAATTTCATTTCTGAAGTATACTTTTTCCATCCCTCCTTGAAATAAGATACTTTATTTGCCTCTAAAAAAGTTGGCAAACCTGGTTATGGTTCATGTGTAACCGGAAAGGCAGAAAAAGTAACTCGCCGGCCGCTTTGACCCTGCGGTTCTAGGCGCTGCAATCTCTAACAGCGCGACTGCTACGGTCGCAGATTCGAATTCTGCCTCGGGCATGGATGTGTGTGATGTCCTTAGGTTAGTTAGGTTTAAGTGGTTCTAAGTTCTAGGGATCTGATGACCTCATATGTTAAGCCCCACAGCGCTCAGAGCCATTTGAACCATTTTTTGTTTGTTTGAAAAAGTAACTAAAATCGCTCAAACCCGGAGAGTAAGTGATAAACTTTCGTATAGCTGACGCGGCCGCAGAGATCACTTTCATTTCGTTGTTTCATTCCACTGAAAGCGGCTGTACGAAAAAACCGTTTTGCCATACGGTTGGTAAAACTAGTCGGTTGTCCCGTGACTAAGAAATTTGTAGTCACTACACAAATGAGACTGCCCACAAAACACTTGTGCGTCCCACCTTAGAATGTCAGACAAGTATGTGGGATCCTACTAAACGAGAGTAACAGGAGATATGAGCGTATTCAAAGAAGGGCAGCACGAGCGGTCACAGGTTTGTTTGACTCGTGGGAAAATCTTATGGGAATGGTGAAAAGCCTGAATCGGCAAACGCTTCAAGATGGATGACAGTTATGTCGTTAAAGCCTACTTCCTAAGTTTCAGGAAGCAGTACTGAGTGCAGTATCTAGACGTATGCTTTGCCCGCGACGACAAGATTACACTAATTACAACGCGCGCAGTGGCGTTTAAGTAGACACTCTCCCTACGTTCCAAACGCGATTGGAACGGAAAGAAATCCTCTTATGTGGTACCCTATGCCGTGCACTTCACAGTTGCTTACAAAATGAGCGTGTAGACGTAGAATGGTTTCATTTCAAAAATGTATAATGCAGAATTACAGCAAGTTAAAGCATATAATAATAATTACTTGACAAATACGCTATGTCAAAATTTTACGAAAACCTAAGGAAAATGTTTTTAAAACCCCCACCATTAAAGTTGGAACGCCCTCTAGTGGGCGGTAGGGACCAGGTTCAATACCACTGAACTAGATGATCACTTTGTAGTCTATCTGTTAAGCTGTCCGACTCTTAAGACCCCTTTTTTTCAGGAAAGGGCAGACGTATCAAGTTTAAATTTATTGATCATACTAAGGTCTACGTGCCCTTGGCGGTGTAAAGAATTTAAGTTTCTACGCCACTGCAGTCAAAAGATATGGCCATTTTTTGATACAAACTCATTCATCAAAACCTGATACTTCCCACTGACCTAGAACCATAAAATTTGGCAAGAATTAAGCTTTCCCAGTACAAGTATACAGGGAAAAATACGAAACTGGTTAATTCGCAATTGCATCACATAAAAAATATTTCTGTGCCACTACAAATGTTGACTGCATTCGCAATCTTCCAAAACTCTCAGGAACTACAGCAGGGATTTTGATCTGAATAGGTTGAATAATGTGCGAGGAAGACCTGTGTATATAATTTACAAATATTTTGTGCTAATTGGCTGAGGTGAGAAGTACCCCGCTGCTACGAAAACGATGCCTTTGCCACCTAGCGGTGATAGGCGTAAGGTTGTCCGACTACTGCGCCATGCCGGCGCTAGCTAGCATTGCATGTCCTTTTGCAAACTGCTCATTTTACATACAAACATACCATGACAGTCGATGCCAACGACACATACAACATTTGTAATGTTTCAAAGCAAAGTAATACTGGTAACTGATGCAGGATTGTACTTCCATTATTTGGGACGAGGTTCCGATATCCCAAAAACATCCGTTGCAGCATTCTACAGAACAATTCGACATTTGAGTAACTAAAATAGCCCTGTAACTGCTATACCGTATTGTTCTCTGGAGACATGCATCGAATCTCACCAGAAATCGCAACAGGGACGACAGCAGATGAAGTCAATGCATCTGCAACTGTCAATTAGCATAGTATGCTAAATTAATAGAATACATGAAAAATTACAGTATCGAGTGCGTAAATATACAAAAAGTTGGATCTTAAAATTAGAACATTCTCAAAAGTCTTGGAATTCCCAGGACCAATATCTCGACAATGTCAATATCGATAACAGGCAAAAATAGTCGAACTTCTCGATTCCCGGGACGGATGAATCGCTACAAACATATTGTACGGAACCCTCAGAGAGTGAGTAATTCATTCGAAGTTGGTGAACGTCTCTAGGGAGTATGAGCCTTAATTCTTAACTGTTAAGAAATGAGCGTATGAATTAAAACGCGGCCGTATTGCTCTTGAAGATGAACGACGTGTAAAGCGTCTCAAAATAGCAGCCATAGAAGAAGACACCAATTAAATGCTAAATCTGGTTTCAGTAGATAGGGGATTAATGAGATGGAATAGCTGACATCATAGGCATTTCCGCTGAAAGGGTATGACATCTGCGTCCAGTACAGCAAGCCAGAAATGGACAGGAGACGTCTATTTCGCTTGCCGGAAGTATGTTTCCTCCGAGACAAAAGGAATTTTTTCCTGTTCATTATTATCAAATGTTCAAGTGTGTGTGAAATCTTATGGACTTAACTGCTAAGGTCATCAGTCCCTAAGCTTACACACTACTTAACCTAAAGTATCCTACGGACAAACACACACACTCATGCCCGAGGGAGGACTCGAACCTCCGCCGGGACCAGCCGCACTGGCCATGACTGCAGCGCCCTAGACCGCTTTTTTTTTTTAATTGTTCTCATTTTGTTCGTTTTTGTTCGTTGTATCTGCTCGTAGCGGACGTCGCAAGACACCCGTTTCAGTTCGTCGTTGGTCCATTAACTCAGTTTTTTTTATTACAGAAGGGGGACCGCTCGGCTATTATTATCTCGAAAGTGTGAAACACAACCTGGTTTCCACTATTACAGGGCTTTTTGATCAACTGGGTAAAAATGCATCCGCAAAAAGGCCTGGCTTGCTCAGTAAAAAAAAAAAAATCGTTTTTCAATCAGAATAACGCACCTGCGCAGAAAGGTGCTTTGGCTACGCACGGATTGTTGCAATTTGTTCGCCCTCCCTTGTTCCTCAAATTTCCATCAATTCCGGGAGAGTGAAAGAAATTCCGGGAGAGTGAAAGAAAGCGTCATTTCAAGGAGCACTGCGTGATGCTAAATCCACCATGAGAAGCTACAACGAAAACAACCCAAATTCAGTACGAAGGACGAAGAGAATGCGACGTAAAAGGCAACACG
The DNA here is from genome assembly GCF_021461385.2 of Schistocerca piceifrons. NCBI lineage: Eukaryota > Metazoa > Arthropoda > Insecta > Orthoptera > Acrididae > Schistocerca > Schistocerca piceifrons. The sequence continues at coordinate 153,376,532 of NC_060144.1, read as the reverse complement.
TGATAAAAATTGACCCAGAAGCAGGCTGTCCTGCAGTAATAACGTGAAATGGCTCCAGCAGTCTGATGCTGTGCAAAATGAGAGCAATGGACAGCTACTGAACGAGTGCAATTAGCTGTTGCGACATGTTCTCTTTTGCCCTCTGCTGTTAAATCTACTGGAACGAGGCAATCAAGCAATTATTTACTGGAACAACGTGATAATTTCGTCATAAGCAAATTATTTCGCTGTAACCACTGCTAGTTCCATTACATCAGGGTCCTCAAGAAGTAGACGAGTGGCTTATATTACAGTGAACAGCACAGGACTTCCCTTGGTAAGTTCATCGAATGCGGCGGTAACAAAAGCCCAATAAAACTAAGGAATTGAAATGTTAGGGGCATCTAACAGAATCAGTTGCCTCTTCTGTCAGTATAACATGAGAAACGCCTTGAATATATTTGGTGTGCATCGATGCAGTAAAACAATTCATTATGCTTCTTGATCACCACAGCATGTATGAAGAATGCCAGGTCTATGCTGTACGAGGTCTGTTCAAAAAATTCTGGAACATTTGCGTCAATGGTACGTTGGAGCGAAATGCGGTTGGCACCCCTGCACACGCCTGTGTTTAATGTGTAACTGCCGGAAGTTTCACTGTTGTATGCCTGTTAGTTATTGTTCAGTGCTGTATTGAGTAGAACGTTGTGTCGTACTGTTTGTAAATTTCGAGATGGCAAAGATAGAGTAGCAACGCGTCTGCATCAAGTTTTACGTGAAACTCAGGAAAATCTTTACAGAGGAACACCAAATTATACAGGAAAGCTACGGTGATGAGTGCTTAAGTCGCGCTCGGTGTTCCGAACTGCTCACACGGTTTAAAAATGGCCGGACGGAAGTTGAAGATGACCGTCGATGTCTACCAACGGCACTCATGTCAGGAACGTCAACGAAATTATGCGTGCCAATCGAAGACAGACTGTTCGAGAGATTGCTGAAGAATTTAACATTTCAGTTGGATCATGTCAGGAACGCCAACGAAATTATGCGTGCCAATCGAAGACTGACTGTTTGAGAGATTGCAGAAGAATGTAACATTTCAGTTGGATCACGTCATGAAATCCTGCCAAAGCATCTTGGAAAGCATCGTGTTGCCGCCAAGTTCTGTGTGCAGTCTGTGAAGAGATTTTCGACTGCGCAAATGAGAAAGAGATGTTCCTTAAAAAAATCGTAGCTGATGATGAGGCGTAGGTCTACGGTTATGATGTTGAGACCAAGGCTCAATCTTCACAACGGGTCGAGAAAGGTTCTCCAGACCAAAAAATGCTCGTCAGGTCAGGTCAAATGCCAAAGCCACAGTAAGAGTTTTCTTTGACTTTGAAGGATTAGTTCATCACGAATTCGTGCCACAGGGACAAACTGTTAATCGATGGTACAATCGGGACGTGTTGCGAGAAAATGTGAGAAGGAAACGGCCCGAAATGTGGTGAGACAATTCATGGTTCTTGCATTACGATAACGCACCCGCACATTCGTCCCTGTTGCTGGGTGACTATTGCACACAAAAGCGAAATCACAGTGCTGCCTGATCCTCCGTACTCTCCAGACCTGGTTCCCGCGGACTTTTTTATTTCCAAAGTTGAAAACACCGTTAAAAGGAAGAAGATTTGCAACGATAGACGAGATAAAATTCGTAGACGGCACTTTGCGCGATCCAGCAACAGGCGTACCAAAACTGCTTCCAGAAGTGGAAACGGCGTTGGGAGTGTTGTATCAATTGTGGATGAGAGTATTTCGAAGGAGACTGTGCACAATAAGTAAAAGATAATAAAAAACAAAAATGAGGTCCCATACTCCGAGGAGCGTAGGTAACGATGCGGGAGACCCGCACCGCCGACTAGGCAAGGTCGCAGCGGAGGTGGTTTGCCATTGCCTTCCTCCGACCGTAATGGGAATGAATGATGATGATGAAGACAACACAACAACACCCAGTCATCTCGAGGCAGGGAAAGTCCCTGACCTCGTCGGGAATCGAACCTGGGACCCCGTGCGCAGGAAGCGAGGTCGCTACCGCAAGACCACGAACTGATAAGCGTAGAAAAATTTTGAGGTCAAAGTTTCGGAATTTTTTGAACATACCTCGTTTATTGCAACGAATAAAATAAGTGTGCCGCGTTACCCATTGTTTCATTTTCACTTTTTTGAACGTAAGGTGCTTACAAAAGTCGCTATCACGAGCTAGTACCTTTACGTAAAAAGGTCTCTGTCGCCATGTGCCGCTTTCGAGTGAACAGTCTCATTCTGGAAAGTGAGGGTGAAAGAAGCTGCGTTAACATATTGGCCATATGATGGTGACTAGTAGCTCCATTTTAAAGTTCGGAAGACCAGAGAAGACTGCGACCCCACATGGATTAAGAGCACGGTATGGTTGGCTATATGAAAATGACAAACGCCAACGCCAGTCATTTGAGAAAAAAATTGTTTACGATTGCGACTGAAAATCGAATAAGTATTGTAAATACGGAATCTAAGCGTAGACCATTGCACTCATAACTGTTCGACAATGCAGAGGGCGAAAAAAAAGAGAGAAACAAACATTTTGTAGCATCACAGAATACACTGAAAAATCAGAGAGAGGGAGGAAAGAAACTTTAGTGTTGATGTAAGTGATGTTTACAGAAGGATATGGAGTAAGGGCGCGAAAACTGAATGGGGTAATAAGTGCACAAAAAGATCTACCACAAACCTTGGAAAGAAGAACATTAATGCCGAAACATTTAACACGAATACCAACTTTTCTCTGTTTCACATAGTACTCGTTTTTAAGGTTCCTTACCTCAATTTGTAAAAAACAGAACCCTTCTAGCATCGTTTTGTTGTCCGTCTGTCTATCTGTCCGACTGTCAAGTACCCTTTTTCTCACCTCAGTTTGTAAAAACAGAACCCTTCTAGCATCGGTTTGTTGTCCGTCTGTCTATCTGTCCGACTGTCAAGTACCCTTTTTCTCACCTCAGTTTGTAAAAAACAGAACCCTTCTAGCATCGTTTTGTTGTCCGTCTGTCTATCTGTCCGACTGTCAAGTACCCTTTTTCTCACCTCAGTTTGTAAAAACAGAACCCTTCTAGCATCGGTTTGTTGTCTGTCTATCTGTCCGACTGTCAAGTACCCTTTTTCTCAGGAACGGATAGACGTATCAAGTTCAAATTTCTGTCACACGTTGAGTTCTATGGACCCTTTGAGCTGCAAAAAATTTCTGCTTCTAAGTCACTTCAATGAAAAGATACAGCCATTTATGTCACATTTTGATACTGCAAAACACACTCATCAAAATCTTATGGTACTTCCCGTTGATCTTGAATCATGAAATCTGGCCAGAAGCAGGGTTTCACAGAGCAAGTAAAAGAAAAAAATCCAAAAAAATATTTTTTGTCTTTTTTATCCGTCTATCCAAAAAAATATTTTTTTGTCTTTTTTACCCGTCTATCCGTCTTTTAAGACGACTGTCTTTCTGCAACAGGTTGCCGTATTAAGTTCAAATTGATTAGTAATAATTTTATCTTGGAGCTCTTCCACTTTTTCCGTGTTTGCGTAGAATATAGTTTGGGAAAACAAAGAAACAAACGAATAACAAGATGTTTTGCATCAAGGCGGATTCAATTTCTGATATTCTTGGTTTTCAAATTTATTAAGTCTATGGTCCCTTGGCGGTGTAACAGATTTAAGCTCCTAAGTCAATGCAATCAGCACATTCCGTCATTTATGTCACATATGTTGATGCTCGCAAATTCACTCCTGAAAACGTATAGGGTACTTCCCGTTGATCTACAACCATGAAATACAGGAAGAAGCAAGGTGTCATAGTAGAATTAAAGTAAAGAATCAAGAATTTGTTAAATTGTAATTATATCACATAAAGAATATCTTTTGCCATATGAACATACATTGCACTCATCACCCGTCAGAAGCATAAAAGATGAATATTACTGCATACAAACATAAAAAGTTTTAGTCGTGTTTTGGTCAGTAAATAAAAATGTTTTATTAAACCTTCGCTCTCTGTACTTATATAAATTGAAGTCCCCTGCTCCCTTCTTTTTATAGGTCCAGGCTAGTCTGAGGAACTACGATAGTGTAGAGATTTTGATACGGTCTTGGAATTGCCAGTGTCGATATCTGATACGGTCTTGGAATTCCTGGGACCAATATCTTGTCAGTATCGATATCGAAAACAGGCAAAAGTTGTTGAGGTTCTCGATTCCTGGGGCAAATGAACTATATTTATGCATAATCAAGTTTGTACGGAACATTCAGTGTGCGAGTCCTACTCATACTTTGCCATTTCTTTTTCTTTTTTTTTTTCGTCGCTACATGGATCCTTATGACTCTGAAACGTGGAAAGTTGTAAAAATATTTAATGCGCGGGCTTTCCTTATTTCCTCCTGAAAGTATGTCTAAACTGTTACTCTTGTTGTCTGAAGACTAGTTTGAAGCAGCTCTCCCATGTTAGTGCAGCCCGCGGAGGCCACTTGCCGGCCGCTATGACCGAGCGGTTCTAGGCGCTTCAGTCGGAAACCGCGCTGCTGCTACGGTCGCAGGTTCGAATCCTGCATCGGGCATGGATGTGTGTGATGTCCTTAGGTTAGTTAGGTTTAAGTAGTTCTAAGTTCTAGGGGACTGATGACCTCAGATGTTAAGTCCCACAGTGCTCAGAACCATTTGAACCGCCACCCAGTGGTACAATTCACGATGTCAGGACCAAGCTACAACTGTTGTGGGCCAGGTTGCCTCAGGGGAGTACACGACGGCTTTGTGACACCATTCCCAACTGAAAATCAGTGCATGCATCCAAGCCAGAGCGGGTGCAACGTTATGGTGATAAGTGGGCTCATACTGCCAAGACCTTGTGACTCGATATTGCAACCTCTGAAATAACACCATATGAAGTTTCATTTCGTGTCCTCCTCCCCTTCTGGGTGACTAACTTTTTTTACCAGGTGGTAGTACAGCAAAGTGCAAATGATGTCTTCCTCCGGTTTTGTCAAGTGGCGGAGATATCGCTATCGAGGATAATCGGAAAACTTCTAAAGCAGCATCATCATGAGCAGCAGCCATTTGACGTGCACTGGTCGATGGCTGCCTCATCTAGACCTTTCCGTGGTTAACGGTCTTTAGCATCCGCGTTGTTCTCCGTGTTTTCGAATGTCATCTATCCAACTTTCGTTAGGTCTTCGTCTCGGTATTTCGTTACCTTTCGCAATCCTGGTCAATCTGCCACAAGTTCGTCCAGCCATACCCGTATGTACCACCCACCACTTTCACGTCATTTTCGTTACATTCATAAATATGTCATCCACTCCACTGCATTCTCTGATGTTTATTTACTTTTCTCTTTCAGTAAGTCCCAAAATGCACGTCTTCATTGTCAGCTGAGCAACCTTCAGTTTCTGAATGATTTTCGCATTAAAAGTTCAAATGTCAACGCCATGTGTCAAAACTGGTAATTAACGCTGTATGCTAATAGCAGCATGTTGATATAAGTCGTGTGTGAAGCAACTGTAATGAACCTGTAGATTTAGTGCCTTCGCCTTGCGATGTCTCTTACGACTGTGGCCCATGTGCCATCTTCTCGTTTCGAAACCGGCGCAACGCCTTCGTGGTGCCTCGCTTAAATATTTACTGGGGCAGCATCGTCACGGCAGCATATTTATGGTTCTAATCTGTCATCTTACTCAATGCCGAGGCTTGGCTTGCACTAGATCACACCGGAACGTAGCGTAATAGGTATGATGGTAAAATGCTTAATCACATCTTGTCTGCCGAGTAGCTCCATTTTATCTATGGGACATGTACTAATGAAAACTACAGGTAGAGACTGGAAACCACGCATGAAATTAGATAATAGTTAAAAAGAAAACTGTAAGATTATCTCTCCGTTAATAGTAGTAGCTACATCCACAACTGTAGCATCATGTCCCAACAAAAGCTCAAGCAGGATTACCCACACTTTCATTGCTTTCAGTACATTCTCTCGGAGCACGAGTAAACTGTGTTATCAATGCACAAAGCATTGTTCGACTCCTATCTAAACTAGCACAAAAACGTATGAAGTAACAATTGATTCCAATACTACAGAAAGGAATGCTTTTAATATTGCCACTAATCCATCGATATAATCTTTAAATGATGAAATAATTAATAATAGGATTTCTTCTACGTTTATTTATTTATTATATTGTTTATTTAACACAAAACTTAATACGAGTGGAACGTAAATAATACAATGATACACAACAAAATTTTAAAAAAAATCTTTCACACGAACGTCTAATCTTGCAATACACAGCATATAGGCTTAGGAGTCGTACACAGACAACCGCCGCGGTTGTCGGTTGTGTGTGTGTGTGTGTGTGTTTGTCATGTGATCTGGTCAAATGACAAAAAGCTGTGCGAATGGATGCTGAGGGGATGGTAAATTTCCTCAATTGCATAGGGAATTAGACCACTTGTCATGTTGTGGTCTGATTCTATCCAAAAGAGCTCAAGAAGTGATGTATAAATAAGGGCCCACAGTTGCGACACCTATATACGTAGATTTTAATAACAGTTAGAGTGTGTACTCATTTTAGAAAGTTTTTAAAAAATTGGGACAATACCCATAGACATTACCAAAATAAAATTAGAGTATGTCAGTGGTCTTTTTCCCCTTCGTGATTCTAGTACAAATAAACTTGTGTTAGTCCCAGAGCGAGCGCAGTTCGAAAAGTGTAAATCCAGTCAGTTGTCTGCTCCACGAGTCAGCGCTAACTTGAGGAAAGAAAGGGAATTAACAAGTGCTTTGCATTCGGAAAAAGGAAGAGAATTAGCCCTCAAGGGTGGTGTTCAAACTACCGACCGTCTGCTCAAATGCAATCTTCCAGTCTGCCATGTAAAGACTGATCCACACGTTCCGGCAGTCACGATAAATTTCACCCCAGGCAGCAGTAAAATGTAGTTTCACATGATCTGGTGTAGTCGTTCAACCTATCAGTCTGCAACCAACCGGTTAAGACAAATTGCAGTTAAGTCGAGTACTACTTGAGTACGCCGATATTTGAGGTTACCAATTACAGCAGCAATCCGCTTCATAACTAACAAGTATGTGGTGAGCATTTCTGCTATGCAGAAGGTCCGGCTTCAGTTCCCAGTACTGCCAGGAATCTTTTTCATTGTGAGATTGGAACATTTGAGTGAGAAGTAGTCATTCCAAAGTTTGGAAGCTGACTCCTCAGCCCTCCATACTGCATCCCAATAATGCGTTACGGTCGATACGCTAGGTTGATAATTCCATCCGGAGCTGCGGAAGCCAGCTCGTAAGACGAAGAAGCCGCTATATTCAGGCATACTAAAGCAAATCTTAAGATGAAGTTGTATACCTGCACTGGCATGTTCCTTTTGCTCATGCTGAAGTTTATGGATCTTTCGTGATAACTTTTAGGACATACAATGAAATGAACACCCTCTGTCTCATCTCCGCTATGCTCTTCTACATCTACATGACAACTCTTCAATTCACCCTAAGTGCCTGGCAGAGGGTTCATTGAACCACTTTCATATTATTTATCTACGTTCCATTCTCGAACAGTTCTCCGGGCGAACTCCAATGTCTCTTATTTTATTTCTCCCTACGTAGGTAAGCGTTAACAAAACATTTCCGAGGAGAAAGATGGAGACTGAAATTTCGGGATAAGATCTCGCAGATTCGAAAAAAAGTCTTTGTTTTAATGATTGCCATCCGACCTTACGTATCATACCCGTTGATATTCTCTCCCTATTTCGCAGTAGTACAAAACGAGCAGACCTTCTTTAAACTTTTTCGATGTCCTCTCTCAGACCTGTCTGGTAAGGATCCCATACTGCACAGCATTACTCTATCGGAGGACGGACAAGCATAGTGCAGACAGTTTCTTTAGTGGATCTGTTACATCTTCTAAGTGTTCTGCTAATACAATGCAGTCATTGGTTTGCCTTCGCCACAAAATTATCTATGCGATCGTTCCAACTTCAATTGTTCCTAATTGTTAAAGAACTCATGTGGATGACCTCATTGCCCCTTTCGTACCGTACAGATATCTTGTCTAAATCATTATGCAACTGGTTTTGATCTTCTAATCACTTTACTAGACGATAAATGACGGCATCTTCTGCAAACAGTCTAAAAGGGCTGCTCACATTGTCTCCTAAATCATTTACACAGCCGCGCGGGATTAGCTGAGCGGTCTAGGGCGCAGTCATGGACTGTGCGGCTGATCCCGGAGGAGGTTCGAGTCCTCCCTCGGGCATGGGTGTGTGTGTTTGTCCTTAGGATAATTTAGGTTAAGTAGTGTGTAAGCTTGGGGACTGCTAACCTTAGCAGTTAAGTCCCATAAGATTTCACACACATTTGAACATTTTTTTCATGTACACACATTAGGAACGGATGAAGGCCTATAACATTTCCTTGGAGAATGCCAGATATCACTTCCGTTTTACTCGACGACTTTCCGTCAGATACTAATGGACTGCGATCTTTCTGGCAGGATATCACGAATCCTGTCGCACAACTGAGACGATACTCCACAGGCACGCTATTTGATTAGAAGCTGCTTGTGAGAAATGGAATGAAATGTTCAAATGTGTGTGAATTCCTAAGGGACCAAACTGCCGAGGTCATCGGTCCCTAAACTTACACACTACTTAAACTAACTTACGCTAAGAACAACACACACACCCATGCCCGAGGAAGGACTCGAACCTCCGGCGCGAGTGGCCACGCAGTCAATACCGTGGTCCCTCTAACCGCGCGGCGAAACGGTATCAAAAGCCTTCTGGGTATCCAGGAATATACAATCAATTTGAGATTCCCTACCGATAGTACTCATTACTTCATGAGAATAAAGAGCTAGTTGTGTTGCAGAAGAACGATATCTTCTGAATCCGTGCTGACCGTGTGCCAATAGATAGCTTTCTTGGAGGTAATTTATGATGTTCGAACAGAGTACATGTTCGAAAATCCTACTGCGACTGGACGACAGTGATATCGGTCTCTAAATCAGCAGATTCTCGTATCTTTCGTCGCGTGAACGGTTGTATACCTTTCCTAGGCATGGGACTGTTATATCAACATACTCTAAAAGCCATCTAACTGGTGTACTAGTTGGACTGGAAGACTTGCCTTTGTTAAGTGACTTGAGTTATTTTGCTACAATGAAGCTATCTATTTCTAACTCATGTTGGCAGCAGTTGCTGAAACGAATTCTGGAATATTTCTTCGTCTTCTTTGGTGAAGGAATTTCGAAAAACCGTGCTTTGTAGCTCAGCTTTAGCGCATTGTCATCGGTGACATCACTACCGCTATCGCACAGTGAAGGTACTGATTGTGTCTTGCCGCCGCTGTACTTTACGTACGACCGCAATCTTTTTTGATTTCCTGCCAGATTACGAGACAGAGTTTATTTGCGGAAACTGTTACGAGCATCTCACGTTGAATTCACGCTGAATTTCGAACTTGAATAAAACTTCACCTAATCTTGGCGATTTTCCGTTCTTTTAAATTTGGCATGCTTTATTCGTTGCTTCTGCAACAGTGTTCTGACCTGTTTTGTGTACCGTAGGAGGTTAGTTAAAGGGGTCAGTTCCGTCTCTTATTATTTTTTTGGTATAAATTTCCCAACCGCTGTCGATACTATTTTTGTGAATTTAAGCCACATCTGGTCAACGCTTACATTGTTAGTTCGGAACGAATGTTAGTTCGGAACGAATGGAGACTGTCTTTCAGGAAGGCGTCAAACGCACTTTTATCTGCTTTTTTAAACAGATATATTTGGCGTTTATTTTTGGGTTTAGATGTTACGGTATCCAATTTCGCTGCAACGACCTTGTGATCACCAATTCCTGTACCCGCCATGACGGTTCCTATTAGCATAGTGGTTACTAAGAAGTCAAGCGCGTTTCTGCAACTACTTACAATTCGGGAGAGCTCAAAACAATTTTCAGAGAAAGAATTTAGTACGAATTCTGACAGTGTTTTACACCTAGCACCGGCTTTGAACGTGTAGTTCGTCAACCTATCGAGGGTAGATCGCAGTCAGCACCAACTATAACTGTATGAGTTGGGTACCTATTTGAGATGATACTCGTTTTCTATGAACTGTTCAGTAGCTGTATCACCTGAGTAGGAAGGTCGGTAAAGAGGCAGCGTTTATTAATTTATTCCGGTTGTCAAGTATAGCCTCTACCCATACTATCTACTTCAATTTCACTACTTCTAAAAGGAAGACTAAGTACGGCCAACTCTATGTCATCTATGCTTTCTGAAGACCGTTACATCCTTTGCAAAAATTTCGGCTGAACTTTTGTCCGACTTTAGTCAGCTTTCTATGCCTTTAACGATTTGAGCTTTAGTGCTTTCCATTAGCGCTTGGATCTCTGGTTCTTTTCCAATACAGCAACGATAATCTACTACTATAATATCTATGGTTCCTAGGCCTACACTGGTCCTGTATTTGAGCTGCTCCTTTGAGACTCTTTGTATTTCCCCGAGGCCCTCCAACCTCAAGAGCCGCGAACTCCACTCCACACAGCAGCCGTTATCCGTGCAGTGGAACCTGATACCCACCGTCCTATAGCACAAGTCGAGGAATCTGCAGCCTACACGGTGGCAGAACTGTATGGGCCTCAGATTCGGACCCTCATCACGGCTCTGTACTAAGTTCCACGGTCGGTCCTGTCGATGATGCTACAGATGCTGAGGTCTGCCTTCATCTTGCAAGCAAATGACTTCAGATAGCCGCCCGAAACCAGAGAGAATGTCTTCCGATCCAAATCGACACTCATCATTAGCACCGACATGAGCCACCGCCTGCAGCTGGCTGCACCTTGTGCTCTTCAAGGCGTCCCTAAGGACCCGCTCAACGTCTGGGATGTCTCTTCCCAGTATACACGCAGAATGCACACTGGATGTCTTCCCCTCCTCGGCAGCCATGTCCCCAAGGAGCCTCATCTCGCGCCTAGCACTGGAGCCCCCAACTACCAATAACCCCACCCTCTGTGACTGTCTGGATCTTGCAAGCTGAGAGTGTTGCTCTGAACCAGGACAAGCGGTTGCATCTGGTTCAGGTTCCATACACTGATCTGTCAGAACTCTCTGATGATCAACCTCCTATCGATCTAAACCCGTCCAAGCGATAACAGCGGCGACTGGTGAGGAATGACTGCTAATCAGACGTACGCACGGAGCATTTAGTATCAGTGAGCGTCAGTGGCGGATACAAAAGGACTTCAAGGAGGAGGCGCTGAAGATATCTTGAGGTACTTTTACTTTTACCGTGATAAAATATAATCAAATCACATGCAAAGCTTAAGAAAGGTTTATTTAAACTGATTATACAAGACAATGCCATCTTATGATCCAAAAAAGTTACAATGTGGTTCTCTTTCTTAAATGATGAATTCTATTCACCTATTCTTCCTGGCAAATTGGTTAATTACATCGTCTATAGGACAATCACTGTCAGGGTGAGTGTTCAACAGGGCTAAGCCATTAAGTCAATCCTCCTTCATTGCCGACCTCCAGCTATGTGCCAGACAGAAAATACGATGACGCGGACGCACGTGCTACATAGGAAACTACTACTACTCGATAACTCGATTCAGTCGAGTCGACTGACGAAAGAAACGGCTGTCTGGCGGGGACGGCGCGGATGGCAATGTGGGCGGCCCCGCAAGGGGGCAGGGGAGACAGGTGGCGCGCCCCCCCCCCCCCCCCCAATATGTATCCGCCACTGGCGAGCGTGCTGTTCGTGTGTAGAATGGGGAAGCCGCGCGATGTACCTGAGTTTGACCGAGGGCAGATTGTGATGGCGGGTCGTAGCAGGGCCAGCAACAATGGCGGACGTTCCTTGGACCCCCACGTCCAACAGCCCCCCCCCCTTCCCCCCGTTCCCGTCCCACGCACAGTGGTAACAGCCTCAAGCTGCTTGACCAACGCCAGCACCGCCTGGAGACGTGGGGGAAAGGTCATAACTCAGCCTGCGTCCCAACACGGCCACCACAGCCCCTATTCACATTAAAGACGGCGGAGCGGTACACTAGGCATTTATTAAAAGGCAAAACTGTGTCTACTAACCACACAAAAACAGGTAAGAAATATAGAATTAAAACACTAAGCACACAGTTAAATGGAAATAAGTCGCTTCTGTTGGAAGCTTGTACAAATATTTGACAAACGGACTCTGCTTTAAATGCGAACATTTTCTTAAAAATGCACACACACACACACACACACATGTGCACACATCCTAATATTTACCATAAATATTGACAGCCGCCAAGAGTACAAGAGATTGACCTCATTCACAGATAATTCATCAAACCAACAGCTTGTACCCCTTGTCAGCTTAAAACTGTATGTACACTCCTGGAAATTGAAATAAGAACACCGTGAATTCATTGTCCCAGGGAGGGGAAACTTTATTGACACATTCCTGGGGTCAGATACATCACATGATCACACTGACAGAACCACAGGCACATAGACACAGGCAACAGAGCATGCACAATGTCGGCACTAGTACAGTGTATATCCACCTTTCGCAGCAATGCAGGCTGCTATTCTCCCATGGAGACGATCGTAGAGATGCTGCATGTAGTCCTGTGGAACGGCTTGCCATGCCATTTCCACCTGGCGCCTCAGTTGGACCAGCGTTCGTGCTGGACGTGCAGACCGCGTGAGACGACGCTTCATCCAGTCCCAAACATGCTCAATGGGGGACAGATCCGGAGATCTTGCTGGCCAGGGTAGTTGACTTACACCTTCTAGAGCACGTTGGGTGGCACGGGATACATGCGGACGTGCATTGTCCTGTTGGAACAGCAAGTTCCCTTGCCGGTGTAGGAATGGTAGAACGATGGGTTCGATGACGGTTTGGATGTACCGTGCACTATTCAGTGTCCCCTCGACGATCACCAGTGGTGTACGGCCAGTGTAGGAGATCGCTCCCCACACCATGATGCCGGGTGTTGGCCCTGTGTGCCTCGGTCGTATGCAGTCCTGATTGTGGCGCTCACCTGCACGGCGCCAAACACGCATAAGACCATCATTGGCACCAAGGCAGAAGCGACTCTCATCGCTGAAGACGACACGTCTCCATTCGTCCCTCCATTCACGCCTGTCGCGACACCACTGGAGGCGGGCTGCACGATGTTGGGGCGTGAGCGGAAGACGGCCTAACGGTGTGCGGGACCGTAGCCCAGCTTCATGGAGACGGTTGCGAATGGTCCTCGCCGATACCCCAGGAGCAACAGTGTCCCTTATTTGCTGGGAAGTGGCGGTGCGGTCCCCTACGGCACTGCGTTGGATCCTACGGTCTTGGCGTGCATCCGTGCGTCGCTGCGGTCCGGTCCCAGGTCGACGGGCACGTGCACCTTCCGCCGACCACTGGCGACAACATCGATGTACTGTGGAGACCTCACGCCCCACGTGTTGAGCAATTCGGCGGTACGTCCACCCGGCCTCCTGCATGCCCACTATACGCCCTCGCTCAAAGTCCGTCAACTGCACATACGGTTCAGGTCCACGCTGTCGCGGCATGCTACCAGTGTTAAAGACTGCGATGGAGCTCCGTATGGCACGGCAAACTGGCTGACACTGACGGCGGCGGTGCACAAATGCTGCGCAGCTAGCGCCATTCGACGGCCAACACCGCGGTTCCTGGTGTGTCCGCTGTGCCGTGCGTGTGATCATTGCTTGTACAGCCCTCTCGCAGTGTCCGGAGCAAGTATGGTGGGTCTGACACACCGGTGTCAATGTGTTCTTTTTTCCATTTCCAGGAGTGTACATCAACTACTGGCACAAATGTATATCCATCTGCATATTTTATAGCATTAACCAGTGTATTACACCAACCTTTAGGTAGCTAATATATGCAACATGTAATCTTAAGACTCCTTGCCATGTAAGTGTTTGCTCTCATATAATCACTCTTTCCTCTCTCTCTCTCTCTCTCTCTCTGTCACACACACACACACACACACACACACACACTTTCTCTCTCTCTTCCTCTCCTTCTGCCTCCAGCCCCTCACATCTGTTTATTAATCCCAATCAAAGAGTGTCATCTATGTATGATTTTACTGCTGTAGCCAATATGATCATTGTAAATCAAGTCTGTAACATTTCACCTAATTGTTATTAACAAGTATGAAGTTTAAGCCATTTTAACATTTCACCTGATTGTATAAACGAGTACGAATGTTTAGCTGTTTTAACTTGTCGAATTGGATTTATATACCACCTGAAGTACACACACATATATTCGACACCTCAAAACAAACACCTCCAAATTCTTTAAACAATTATTCTGTAATAATGTTGTTACGATGTATATTCTTTGCACTTTGCGGTTATGTCTTCTCTCCTGCTATACGAACCTTGCACCCAGCTGATTCCAGACGCCATATTTGTTGACAGATGTGGCAGTATACATGTGATGTGTTACGACAGCAAAAGGAACCTGTGACCACTGGAGGTACTCTAGTTTACTTATTTAATGTTCACCATTAGATATCAGTCTAATTTTTTGTCAAAAGTAATCCTATACCTTATTCTGAAATAATGTCTTGTTTCTCCACTAGGCAGTGCCACAAGTTCCTCCAAAAATCGTAACACAACACACACACCAATGTAATACTGCCCGCAGCTCGTGGTCGTGCGGTGGCGTTCTCGCTTCCCACGCCCGGGTTCTCGGGTTCGATTCCCGGCGGGGTCAGGGATTTTCTCTGCCTCGTAATGGCTGGGTGTTGTGTGATATCCTTAGGTTAGTTAGGTTTAAGTAGTTCTAAGTTCTAGGGGACTGATGACCATAGATGTTTAGTCCCATAGTGCTCAGAGCCATTTGAACCATTTTTTTGTAATACTAACTACTGTAAATCCACCCGATGATGGAGGTTTAAACCTTCGAAACGCGTCGTGAAAATAAATAAAACGGTGACCGGTAACAGTAAACTTGTTGTTTCATTTAAGGACTCTGTACTCTCCTTTGGTGCTGCTGCGACGAGAGCAGCCTTGTCCGACATGAAGGAGCACACGTGGCACAGTGGTAGAAACTATCGACTCATACTTTCAAGAAGAAGAGTTCAAATCCCCATCGGGCCGTCCTGACTGAGGTTTTCGTGATTTTCTTAAATTACATCTGGTGAATGCTGGGACAGTTCTTTCCACAAGGCCGCAGCTCATATTCTGCTCCACACTGGCCAATGCTTTGCCTGTAATGAGCACAATGTTCCTTTTTCTTTCCACGGTGATCCACAAAATTTTAATCAGGAGGTAATTTACGATTTGTCTTCATCGATTTCGCCACAAATCATACTTGTATCATATTCATTACGTTACTTGAGATGATTCTCATTATTCTGGTAAGCACCCGTACGTTGAAGTAACGACAATTACATCTGGGTAGCTGTATACCGCTGTGGGAGATTCCATAACCTGACTTCAGATGTGAGCCGCGGGGTGAGAGCGTCAGATCCGTGCGGGACAGAGGCTGCGGCTAGGTTCCTTAACCTCCCGCTTCCGGCGGCCACAGGACCAGCAACGCGCACTTCCGCTTCCCTGGGACCCAGCTTTCCGGCTTAAGCTGTTCATCAGAACAGCGCAAGCAGCAACCCGTCTGAGCAGTACACAAGTTTTGAGGGGGAAGGGGGCGGGGGGAAGAATTAAGTTACGCAGAAAGCAGATGGCAGTTATAAGAGTAGAGGGACATGAAAGGGAAGCAGTGGTTGGGAAGGGAGTGAGACAGGGTTGTAGCCTCTCCCCGATGTTATTCAATCTGTATATTGAGCAAGCAGTAAAAGAAACAAAAGAAAAATTTGGAGTAGGAATTAAAATCTGCGGAAAAGAAATAAAAACTTTGAAGATCGCCGATGACATTGTAATTCTGTCAGAGACAGCACAGGACCAGGAAGAGCAGCTGAACGGAATGGACATGTTCTTAAGGGAGGATATAAGGTGAACATCAACAAAAGCAAAACGAGGATAATGGAATGTAGTCGAATTAGAATGGACAAGGTACAGGGACACAGTACTAGAAGTGGCTAGAGAATGTCTTAGAACAGTAGTGTGTAAAGGTAGGATGAAGCAAACAGCTTGGTGGAATGACACAGTCAAGGCAGTCTGTAAAAGGAAAAAGATGGCGTACCAAAAATGGCTACATACTAGAACTCAGGTAGACACAGAAAGTTATGTTGAAGAAAGTAACAAAGCCAAACAGATAATTGCAGCATCCAAGAAGAAATCTTGGGAAGACTTTGGAAACAGGTTGGAGACTTTGGGTCAAGCTGCTGGAAAACCATTCTGGAGTGTTATTAGCAGGCTTCGAAAGGGAGGTAAGAAGGAAATGACGAGTATTATGGACAGGTCAGGAAAACTGCTGGTGAATCCTGTTGATGCCTTGTGCAGATGGAGGGAATATTTTGAAGAGTTGCTCAATGTAGGTGAAAATACGATCAGTAATGTTTCAGATTTCGGTGTACAATGGGATAGGAATGACGATGGAAATAGGGTCACATTTGAGGAAGTGGAGAAAATGGTCAATATATTGCAGTGCAATAAAGCGGCTGGGGTGGATGAAATTGAGTCGGAACTCATCAAATACAGTGGAATGTCAGGTCTTAAATGGCTACACAGGATAATTGAAATGGCGTGGGAGTCGGAACAGGTTCCATCAGACTGGACGAAAGCAGTAATCACACCAATCTTTAAACATGGAAACATACAAGATTGTAACAACTACAGAGGTATCTCTTTAATCAGCGTTGTGGGTAAAATCTTCTCAGGTATTGTTGAAAGGAAAGTGCGAGTATTAGTTGAGGACAAATTGGATGAAAATCAGTGTGGGTTTAGGCCTCTTAGAGGTTGTCAGGACCAGATCTTTAGCTTACGGCAAATAATGGAGAAGTGTTACGAGTGGAACAGGGAATTGTATCTATGCTTTATAGATCTAGAAAAGGCATATGACCGGGCTCCTAGAAGGAAGTTATTGTCTGTTCTACGAGATTATGGAATAGGAGGCAAACTTTTGCAAGCAATTAAAGGTCTTTACATAGATAGTCAGGCAGCAGTTAGAGTTGACGGTAAATTGAGTTCATGGTTCAGAGTAGTTACAGGGGTAAGACAAGGCTGCAACCTGTCTCCACTGTTGTTCATATTATTTATGGATGATATGTTGAAAACAATAAACTGGCTGGGTGAGATTAAGATATGCGAACACAAAATAAGCAGTTTCGCATATGCGGATGACTTAGTTGTGATGGCAGATTCGATTGAAAGTTTGCAAAGTAATATTTCAGAGCTAGATCAGAAATGTAAGAACTATGGTATGAAGATTAACATCTCCAAAACGAAAGTAATGGCAGTGGGAAAGAGATATAAACGGATTGAGTGCCAAATAGGAGAAACAAAGTTAGAACAGGTGGACGGTTTCAAGTACTTAGGATGCATATTCTCACAGGATGGCAACATAGTGAAAGAACTGGAAGCGAGGTGTAGCAAAGCTAATGCAGTGAGCGCTCAGCTACGATCTACTCTCTTCTGCAAGAAGGAAGTCAGTACCAAGACTAAGTTATCTGTGCACCGTTCAATCTTTCGACCAACTTTGTTGTGTGGGAGCGAAAGCTGGGTGGATTCAGGTTACCTTATCAATAAGGTTGAGGTAACGGGTGTGAAAGTAGCTAGGATGATAGCAGGTACTAGTAGATGGGAACAATGGCAGGAGGGTGTCCACAATGAGGAAATCAGAGAAAAACTGGGAATGAACTCTATAGATGTAGCAGTCAGGGCGAACAGGCTTAGATGGTGGGGGCATGTTACACGCATGGGAGAAGCAAGGTTACCCAAGAGCAGCAGAGGGTAGGAGGAGTCGGGGTAGACCAAGGAGAAGGTACCTGGATTCGGTTAAGAATGATTTTGAAGTAATAGGCTTAACATCAGAAGAGGCATCAATGTTAGCACTGAATAGGGGATCATGGAGGAATTTTATAAGGGGGACTATGCTCCAGACTGAACGCTGAAAGACATAATCAGTCTTAAATGATGATGAAGATGCTGCGGGAATTAGATTAGGAAATGAGACGGTTAAAGTAGTAAATGATTGTTTCTATTTGAGGAGCAAAATAACTGGTGATGATCGAAGTAGAGAGGATATAAAATGTAGACTGGCAATGGCAAGGAAAGCGTTTCTGAAGAAGAGAAATTTGTTAACATCGAGTATAGATTTAAGGGTAAGGAAGCCGTTTCTGAAAGTATTTGTATGGAGTGTAGCCATGTATGGAAGTGAAACATGGACGATAAATAGTTTGGACAAGAAGAGAATATAAGCTTTCGAAATATGGTCCTACAAAGAATGCTGAAGATTAGATGGGTAGATAGCATTACTAATGAGGAGGTATTGAATAGAATTGGGAAGAAGAGGAGTTTGTGCCACAACTTGACTAGAAGAAGGGATCGGTTGGTAGGGCTTATTCTGAGGCATCAAGGGATCACCAATTTAGTATTGGAGGGCAGCGTGGAGGGTAAAAATCGCAGAAGGAGACCAAGAGATGAATACACTAAACACATTCAGAAGGATGTAGGTTGCAGTAGGTACTGGGAGACGAAGAAGCTTGCACAGGATAGAGTAGCATGGAGAGCTGCATCAAACCAGTCTCTGGACTGAAGACCACAACAACAACAGCTAAAAAGTAAAGTCATGTCGCATGAAAAGCTAGGAGACCAGAAGAGCACGTTCAGCCGTCTAACTGGAATGATTTACGCTACCCTTCGCGCCAGCAAGGATCTTTCCTTCGCGAAGTATGTGAGCTGTGTGCGTAAGTGTACCTGCTAAGTACAGTGAGGTTACAAAAATCATGGGATAGCGGAACGCACATATTCAGACGGCGGTAGTACGGCGTGTAAAGACATTATACCAGGGTAATAAGGTCGCCTATTTTTTTTATAAGTACATAGACCTGTTTATTTCTACAATGGTTTACACCAGTTTACAGCTTGAACATTTAGCTATTTTTCGACATAATCACCATTTCGTCGATGCATTCTTGTAGAGGCTGTGGCAGTTTTTGTATGCCCATGTCAGACCAGCTCGCCGCCATGCTGTTCAGAAAGTTATGAACCTCTTCTTTCACCTCGTCGTCGGAGCTGAATCGCTTTTCGGCCAAATGTTCTTATGACCTAGGGAACAGGTGATAGTCACTGGGCGCCAAGTCAGGACTATAGGGTGGGTGGGTGATTATGTTCCACTGAAACTGTTGCAAGAGAGCAACGGTTTGCCGAGCGATGTGTGGGCGAGCGTTGTCATGCAGAATGTGTACGCCCTTGCTCAACATTCCTCTCCTCCGGTTCTGAATTGCCCGTTTGAGTTTTTTGAGAGTCTCACAGTGCCTGTCAGCGTTACCTGTGGTCCCAGCGATTCAGCTCCGACGACGAGGCGAAAGAAGAGGTTAAAACTTTCTGAACAGCATGGCGGCTAGCTGGTATGACATGGGCGTACAAACTCTGCCACAGCATCTACAACAATGCATCGACAGAAATGGTGATTATGTCGAAAAATAGCTAAATGTTCAAGCTGTAAACTGATGTAAACCATTGTAGAAATAAACAGGTCTATGTACTTATAAAAAAAGTAGGAGACCTTACTTTTGGGATTAACCTCGCACTGGCAGTCCATTCGTGGAGCTGTCGTCTGTACTCAGGTGATTATGTGAAAAGGTCTGTCCTAAGGGACCCGGGTTCGATTCCCGGCTGGGTCGGGGATATTCTCCGCTCAGGGACTGGGTGCTGCGTTGTCTTCATCATCATTTCATCCCCATCCGGCGCGCAGGTAGCCCAATGTGGCGTCGAATGTAATAAGACCTGCACCAAGGCCCCCGGATCTGCTCCGTAAGGAGCCTCCCGGCCAAAGATGCCAAACGCTCATTTCCATTTTTTCTGAAAAGGTTTCCGACGTGATTATGGCCGCACGACGGGAATTAACTGACTTTGAACGAGGACTGGTTGTTGGAACTAGACGCATGGGACAGTCCATTTCGAAAATCGTTAGGGAGTTCAATATTCCGAGACCTACAGTATGAAGAGTGTGCCAAGAGTACCACATTTCAGGTATTACCTCTCACCATCGACAACGCAGTGGTGGACGACTTGCACTTAACGACTGAGATCAACAGTGCCTGAAATAACCACAAAAGTCACATTGGACGTACGGCAAACGTATCTGTTAGGACAGTACGGCGAAATTTGGTGTTAATGGGCTACGGCGGTGGACGACCGACGCGAGTGTCTTTGCTAACAGTGCGACATCGCCTGCAGTTTCTCTCCTGGGCTGGTGACCATATATGTTGGATCCTAGACGACTGGAAAACCGTGGTTTGGTCAGACGAGTTGCGATTTTAGGTGGTATGGTAGCGTTCCAGTTTGGTGCAAACCCTACGAAGCAACGTCAACTGTGCAAACTGGTTGTGGCTCCATAATGAGGTGGGCTGTGTTTACATGGGATGGACTGCATTCTCTGGTCCAATTGAACAGGTGACTGGCAGTGATTATGTTCGGCTACTTCGAGACCGTCTGCAGCCACCCATGAACTTCATGTTCGCACACAACGATGGAGTTTTCGTAGATGACAATGCGCTATGTCACTGGGCGACAATTGTTCGCGATTGGTTTGGCCACCCAGGTCGCCTGTCATCAATCCCATCGAATGTTTATGGAACGTAATCGAGAGGTCAGTTCGTGCATAAAATCCTACACCGGCAACACTTCCGCAAATATGGACGGCAATATTTCTGCAGGGGGCTTCCAACGACTTGTTGAGTCCTTGCCACCTCGAACTGCTGCACTATGCCAGGCAAAAGGAGATCCGACACGACAGTGGTATCCCATGACTTTCGTCACCTCAGTGTACAGGTGACTGTAATTATGTGTGTAGTGCAGGGTCATGTTTCTGTTGGATATGATGAGAGAAGGGAGAGGGTGAAACTCGCAGGCCCGCACTAACATATTCCCCTCGAAGAGCACTAAGAGGGCCGCCGACGTACGGATCACCATTAAGAGTTGCATGCCCTCACCTCACTGCAGGACGTTCGGAATTTAATCCATGACATTGGCGCAAAGGTTGGAGATGAAGACTTCACGCCCCCCCCCCCCCCTGCCCCTGTCCCCTCTAGCATAAAGGCATCCGAAGTACTGACCGCGCCCGTCGGTGCCTTCTTAAGTTGGGTGACCTGACGGGAAGCAGTGTATAACCTCAGCACAGCCGTTGACGGCTAAGGAGCTGAATACGTTATACGGATCACAATCAATTCTACAGAGGACACCGAGCGGTACTAGGCGCTTCAGTCCGGAACCGCGCGACTGCTACGGTCGCAGGTTCGAATCCTGCCTCGGGCATGGGTGTGTGTGATGTCCTTAGGTTAGTTAGGTTTACGTAGTTCTAAGTTCAAAATGGTTCAAATGGCTCTGAGCACTATGGCACTCAACTGCTGTGGTCATCAGTCCCCTAGAACTTAGAACTACTTAAACCTAACTAACCTAAGGACATCACACACATCCATGCCCGAGGCAGGATTCGAACCTGCGACCACAGCAGTCGCACGGTTCCGGACTGCGCGCCTAGAACCGCGAGACCACCGCGGCCGGCAGTTCTAAGTTCTAGGGGACTGATGACTTCAGCTGTTAATTCCCATAGTGCTCAGAGCCATTTGAACCATTTTTGAATCTACGGAGGACAAGGATGTGGTGGTATTAAACAGTCAGCCGCCGGGCCTGGAGTTTTAGCGGTAAAGCGCGTGCCTAGAAACCGAAAGGCGGCTGGATCGAATCTCGGTAAGATCAGAAATTTTCAGTCTGCTTTTAACGCAGTCTTCACCTCTGAGGACTTGCCAGAAACGACACGGCCTTTGGATTACCTGTTAAACTGTAGATTCCCTATCCTCGGTAGGGTTACTCAGGCAGGTTAGGGACATACGAGACGCCGAAGCGGCGTTCAATTCTGTTCTAAAGGCTGAGAGTATTTAGTCGGCGGAGGAAAAGGACAGCATAAGGATGCATTGTCGTCGAGTAATGCGACGTACTATGCGTCGTAAGCGTATTATATCACCCATTCCGAAATTTGGGGCCGATGGCAAAATGGATGACAAAATTTGCTAGTACATTTAACATTACTTTCGAGTACGGTCATAAAGAAGAATCTGATAGTTAACTTTGAGAAACTGTTACACTATAATTACGATGTCGAAATCAATTTTTTTAGGAATATTTCTTAAAAATTTTGTAATTACTGAGATTAAGATGTATATGTATCGCATACATTTGTGTAGAGAATGGGTTATGAATGACAATTAAGCAAGTAAGAAGTTTTAAGAGGAGCACAGACCAATATAGAAACCAAGAGTTGCGTTCGAGTAAGTTCGGGTATCTTTCATTGCAAGGTTTGGATACGAGCCGTTACGTGTGGACTGTGTATTCCAGAAGAAATTTCTTGTGACTACAAAAATGGCATGTTGGGTTGATTGAGAAAAGCACTGTGAAGCGCATAATACAGTACAGGGTTGATGGTGTTAGGACAGCAACCAGCCACAAATTTACTTTCAGTTCCTTTATTCAAAAGAAACCGTTACCGGTTTCGAATCGTTGTGATTCATCCTCAGACGGTTTATACGCTTTCTTTATGACATTTGGTGTGTTTTTACATATTAATTGTCCTAAAATATAAATAAACATAATTATAAACACGCCACACACAGATGGTTGCGTTACATATTTTCGTTGCATGTGACTTACGTGAAACGTCGGTTTCGATTGTTTGTTTTCATGATGTAAATGCATTCCCACTGCATCCTCGTTGTTGCACACGTAAATAGTTCTCACTGTACACTTTAGATTTGTCGCTGAGATCATTTCAACCACGCACCACATGTTTTGATACATACAAAGAGCTTACAAACATATGAGTATCACAGATGCTATGATATATCGTAACATTTGATGATGATGTCCTATGTTTGGAAAGGATCATATATTCATTTACACAACTGTAATGCCTTTTACATTAGTACAGAGACATTGAATTTTTGAGTTGATATTGCTAAATTAATTATAAAGTTTTTTATATATACTATACGGTTCTAAATATATACGGATAAGCGGAGACATGTGTTTGGTCATTCTGACCCTTCTTCCATTGAGCGACGTTTCTGGAGATCGGTTTTTGGCACTTGCCGTGTTCTCCTCATGAGTGTATAAGCGAATGGCAGTGAAACAGTGGCGAACTGTCTGCGAATGCTCGTTCGCTTGCGTTTGCTTCTCTTCGTTCCGATGTAAACAAGGGTTTGTAGCACAGTAACAAGTGGATATCAGATTTGTATGTCATTAACAGATCGTAAAATGCTGTAATTGATTTTCCTACGAAAGAGCGATAGAATGTACAACAGACATCCTTCAAATATTTACATAGAGCGCGAGTCACAGCTTCACTAAAAAACGATGCTGCTTGGCAACCGTATTGTGATTAAATTCAGCGTCATAATTATCCTCGATCGTCCAGCGGGTGCTGCACCTACGCATGTCATTCATATCTCTTTCGCGAGCGGTTGGGACACCGACACATTGTGCGCAGTGTGTGTTCATTCAGCGTACAACCAAGGCCGCACATGGCGTCTCATTTAAAAGTTTACTGCTCTGGCGCTGTCACAACGCCAATAAAAATGTCTTAACGCTCTCTGATGCCATCGTCCCTGGCCAGCTAACAATGGACATCTGCACTTTTTGTCAGCCAACACATATGGACACTGTTAAACAGTATTAAACGACACCTGCGTCCTGTGTACACAGCTTTTCTTTCGAAACCAGTGAAGACACATACGGTGCCTGCTTCAAATATTTACTCTGTAAGTTATAGTATAGCGGATTTATGGCCTCAGACACATCGAAAACAGGATCTAGCAGTTTGCCTAAGTAAATGTTAAAATGATATTTACGACTGTGGAAATACGGCCATCTCCTTGGCACATAAGCACAAGAGGACTTCAACAAGTAAGTAAGCTATAGGTTATTACGGCAGGCCAAGTAGCACAATCATGTCTGACTCAATAAAGCTAACTGCTCAGATATAGCGAAACTTATAAACGAAACCGGACACAATGTTGAAACAGATGACGATCTTAATGTACTGCATTCTTTAGAGAAGATCTGGAAAATGGACATCTTGGAGAAAATGGAAATTTTCATCTATGGCCAGCGGTGGAAAAACGAGATCCTGAATGAAAAGGTCGAGTTTGAGAGTTCACATTTCTTTCACGAACTTCAATTCAATACTCTTAAAATACAAAATTTCTAAAAAGATTATGTATGAATTTCGGTTCCAGCAACACCTTTGTAATTCAGGATGAAATTTTCACTCTACAGCGAAGTGTGCGCTGATATGAAACTTCCTGGCAGATTAAAACTGTGTGTCGGACCGAGACTCGAACGCGGGACCTTCGCCTTTCACGGGCAAGTGCTCTACCCACTGAGATAACCATGCACGACTCACCATGTTTCTACAATATCCTTTCTTCCAGGAGTGCTAGTTCTGCAAGGGTTGCAGGAGAGCTTATGCGAAGTTTGGAAGGTAGGAGACGAGGTACGGGCAGAATTAAAGCAGTGAGGACGGGTCGCGAATCGTCCTTGGACAACTGAGTCGGTGTCGTGCACTTCCCCGCAAAAGGCAAAGGTCCCGAGCTCGAGTCTCGGTGCAGCACACAGTTTTAATCTGCCAGGAAGTTTCGCCTTTGTAATAAGGCGTGCAGAAGACATTGCAAGTGACTGAGAACACCAAGGTCGAATATCGATGGCTGAATCGAAGCGAACTTTTTTTCTTTTTGACCGCCATCTTATTATTCTGCATTGTCGAGTTGTTTGTGAAATCACGTTTCAAGCTACCTTTAGAAGTTTGCGAACAATGGCTAACAAGTTCAAAAGAGCAATGGAAATGGAGGTACCTGATCACATCACAAAAAGACAGACACGTCACGAGAGCGAAGTGACTGATTATTTCAAATTTTCATGTGAATAACAGATCAACATACAAAGGGACATCACCTATTATTAGGTTATCCCTCTCTTTCTCCACGGAATGATTACAGCACAGGCCAAGACTCTACAAAAAAAAAAAAAAAACTTTAATATTTGTCTGCACTTGTGTTGAATGTTATTTTTGTATCCCACTTTTTAAAAAAATGGCTCTGAGCACTATGGGACTTAACATCTATGGTCATGAGTCCCGTAGAACTACTTAAACCTAATTAACCTAAGGACATTACACAACACCCAGTCATCACGAGGCAGAGAAAATCCCTGACCCCGGCTAGGAATCGAACCCGGAAACCCGGGCGCGGGAAGCGAGAACGCTACCGCACGATCACGAGCTGCGGACTATGCCACTCTAACCTGATGACGATGTCTGACCTGGAAACTTGTTGCTAATTAAATAATATAGGTAGTCAGCAAATTTTGTGACTGGTAGCAGAATTTGTGAAATCTTTTCATTGTCACGGTCGATTGACAGTGAATATGGCTTCAGATTTTTCTGCTTATCGTTCAGTTCATCGCCGGCAGAAATCTGGAAGCATTCGAGAACCACCCAGATGTTCTTTGAGCGTGCCGAAACAACAGAAGATGTGGACATCCCGTTATCGCCACGTCTGTGCGCCCTTGATCAAACTGTAGGTACCACTGTGGAGTACTATGGCTGAACGCGCAACTGTATTTTGCCCATACACCCCCAGAATTTCACGACGAATCTGCGTGAAATTTAGATGTTGTGCCCACAAGAATCGTACTTCAATTTCGGAATATGTTTACACTCACTTCGCTAATTCACTCGCACAATGTGATGCACCTGTTATCCGAATCGCCGAAGGAGAGTCATTCAAGAAATCCGGCACACGTACTATCTTCTGAAAATGGGTCACTCTTGTTGCGCAATAGTCTTAGAGTGTATTGACTTGTGTAACCTGATTTCTGAAGTCCCTACATACATGTGGAAAAACAACACTCGTCAAAAAAGTTATGCTTCACCCCGGTTCCCAGAACTCCGGAAGATCGACATTGACTGCGTTTTTTTTTTTTTTTTTTCCTCCTTGATGACTTATTCTTCTAGGATGGGATGTAAGGATAAAAGGAAAACACTTTATTTATTACACATTCAGATAGGCTTGGGCACTCAATGGGTCCTTTAGCCTGCTGTCTTTGGTGATGTCTATCTGCTGTGGACGGTGAAATGTGTCTAGGCTGTTATGTGTGACGTTGACTGCGGATATTGTATCACAGACACAGTCCCTTTCACTGTTCATAGATGTCACTAAACCCGCCCAGAGATGTAAACAACCATGCATGAGCAGCACCTTCCCTATCACGGAATATCGCACCGATTATTCCGTGACTGGACATTGCACACCACACAATCGCCTGTTGACGATGAAGAGACTTATCGATCGCGAAATGCGGATTCTCAGTCCTCCAAATGCGCCAATTTTGCTTCTTGGTGAACCCATTCAAATGGAAGTGGGCTTCGTCGCTAAACCAAACCATACTAATCCCCATCATGCCCCGTGGCCAACCGTGCAGTTTGAACGTCCTAACGCAAACCGTTCAGAAGTTATGACGATTTTATCTCATATAGCTCAATAACTGGTACCCTGTATTTTCGGATATAAAATGTTGGTAACTTACGTCCATACATAATTAGCGGTCGTTGTCACTCTGTATTGCATTGCAACGTGCTGCAGGTTTATGCCTCTTGTGTTATAAGCTAACTTGTGCTATAAGCGGACTGTATGTATGAGAACTTCAGCACGCCATAGCAACTGTAAAAATATAGCTTCTTTGGCCGTCTGTCAAATGTGTCGATAAAATGTCAGATTATAAAAGTTACAAGTAAGGACCATTAACAACAAGAGCAAACCACAATAGCCTATCGCACACCTACACCACGTTGCAGTGCAGTATAGGGTGACAACGACCACTGATTTTCATACATACAGTCCGAAATATATGTGACACTGAAATAACGCAAAACTAATTTTACACCTCAGACCGGATTTTACGTGTACAAAAAATTTCCATGTGCTTCAGTACTACAACATAGGGTTTCCAGAACCATTCTAATAATGGAGACACTTTACAGCATATTTCTCCGTGCTACATCACTTTATAAACTGCGTTTTCGTCCGACACCGGATTTTACGTTCATATTTTACGTGTACAAGTAGAGTAAATTTGAAGCTCCGTATCTCTATAATGGATAAAGGAATCAAGAAAAGTTTCAAAGATCTTCGAGATCGGAATATTTGGAATATTCTGTGCATAGCCGTCTTGGAATCTGCAGTTCGGTTTGCTACCCAAAACCATTTTTTTGTATATTTCCCGACAGCAAAGATTTTTACAAACGGGAATGTGTAACTTCTAGATAAATGAGAAAACACACCGTTAAAATTTGAGCAATTTGCTGCGGTTACTTATTATTTAGATTTCGTCTCACACTGGATTTTACGTGTGCAAATAGGGTAACTTTGAACCTCTGTATATCTGAAACGGATAAAGGTATCAAGAAAATCTTACACGTTGTTCGAGAGCGCGATCGTACGAATATCTTGTAAAAATTTCAGCCATTTGCTGTGCATATTCGTTTTGGTATCCGCGACTAGGTTTTGGTACCCAAACATCATGTTTTGGTAGTGTTCCTCGATAACGGTTGACGATCTGACGACGAAAAAATGATGAAAAGCACTTTTTAGGTTTTCTTAGGAGCCGCCCACAAACTAAATGGTGCCTCCATAAGCCCCTTAGGGAGCACTGTAGACCACATCTAATGCAAAAAGAACCAACCGATTTGCTCCATTTGCCTAATCTGCAGAAAGAGCACAAAATTCAAACTTTGGCTTATACTGTGCGTTAGGTATAGAAAGATGATCCTTCTGTTGGGTATAAAAATGGTTCCTAGCACTAGGGCTGTCCAAAACATTTGCCATAAATTTTTATCACAAATAGAACCCGAGGTATGAGCCTCAGACAAATCCCGTTTTTATGCGCGGTGTTTTGGAACATAATGGTGTCGCATGCGTTCCGATAGGCACTTTCCTGTTAGGTAGGAGCATAACTTCATAGCGTTTTTGTTTTGCAATTTGGTATTCCGGTTGCCCTCGCTTTATGTTTCGATTGCCATTTTTTAACTGTAGTTCACTGTTGCTATTTGAGTTTACATATTTTCGTTTTGTCATTTGGAAATAGTGAGTGGAGACGTGGACACTAGAAAATGGAGTACAAAGTGAAGAAATCGGAACATTTCCTACATATTCTTCTGTTTGCGTTCAACAGAGGGGCAGCCAGAAACATTTGCGGCGTGTATGGACATAATCCACAATGATTCACGTCAGTGCACTCGATGCTGTATCATCACTGTGACGAGAAATGGTGTCTTTATGTTAACATATAGAAAAGAAAGGAATGATTGCGCCTACACAAAGCAGCGACTCTCCGTACAAAGACCTGCGCGCATCCACAACAAATAATGTTACGCAGTTGGTGGAACAGCGACGGTGTGTTGTGCTACGAATTTCTTCCCCGACGTGTAACCTTCACTGCTGACAAATACTGTCAACAAGTGAGACGTCTTCCAGACGCAGTCCAAGAACAACGACCAAGAAGATTGTGTGAAGTGATACTACTCCAGCATAACATCCTCCTGCATTCTGCTGGACTGACGGAAAAGACTATGCAGGAGTTACGATGGCAAGTCATTCCGCACCCACCTTATTCACCTGATCTGACGCTTTCAGATTTCACCTTTTCTGATCTCCATCGAACAACCTCCAAGGAACTTCCTTTCCTCATGAAAATCCGCTCCTAATATGGCTTGACGAATTCTTCGCCTCAAAACAGCACAGTTTCTACAGTCGCGGAACCGAAGAATTACCCCAGCATTGGCAGACTGTTGTAAACAGTGAAGGAGGTTATGTTATTGATGGCTTAAGTCGCTCTTACGTGTATCTGTTACGTTTATTAAACTTACGGGCTTATGAACCAACCTAATACTTTTGACTAACGATATATCCTGGACACTTTTTTTTTTTTTTTTTTTTTTTAAACACAGCATACAATTTAATTAGGTGAATATGGATTGGGGGTAATAAATGAAAGAGGAAGCCGCCTGGTAGAATGTTGCACAGAGCATAACTTAATCATAGCTAACACTTGGTTCAAGAGTCATGAAAGAAGATTGTATACATGGAAAAAGCCTGGAGATACTATAAGGTATCAGATAGATTATATAATGATAAGGTTTTAGGTTTTAAATTGTAAGACCTTTCCAGGGGCAGATGTACACCCTGACCACAATCTATTGGTTATGAACTGTAGATTGAAGAAACTGCAAAAAGGTGCAAATTCAAGGAGATGGGACCTGGATAAAACGACTAAACCACAGGTTGTACAGAGTTTCAGGGAGAGCATAAGGGAACAATTGACAAGACTGGGGGAAAGAAATACAGTAGAAGAAGAATGGGTAGCTTTGAGGGATGAAGTAGTGAAGGCAGCAGAGGATCAAGTAGGTAAAAAGACAAGGGCTAGTAGAAACCCTTGGGTAACAGAAGAAATATTTAATTT
The DNA here is from genome assembly GCF_021461385.2 of Schistocerca piceifrons. Lineage (NCBI taxonomy): Eukaryota > Metazoa > Arthropoda > Insecta > Orthoptera > Acrididae > Schistocerca > Schistocerca piceifrons. Next base: position 153,346,852 of record NC_060144.1, on the reverse strand, counting down.
AATTGATGAAAGGAGAAAATATAAAAATGCAGTAAATGAAGCAGGCAAAAACGAATACAAACGTCTCAAAAATGAGATCGACAGGAAGTGCAAAATGGCTAAGCAGGGATGGCTAGAAGACAAATGTAAGAATGTAGAGGCTTATCTCACTAGGGATAAGATAGATACTGCCTACAGGAAAATTAAAAGAGACCTATGGAGAAAAGAGAGCCACTTGCATGAATATCAAGAGCTCAGATGGAAACCCAGTTCTAACCAAAGAAGGGAAAGCAGAAAGGTGGAAGGAGTATGCAGAGGGTATATACAGGGGCGATGTTCTTGAGGACAATATTATGGAAATGGAAGAGGATGTAGATGAAGATGAAATGGGAGATATGATACTGCGTTAAGAGTTTGACAGAGCACTGAAAGATCTGAGTCGAAACAAGGCCCCAGGAGTAGACAACATTCCATTAGAACTACTGACAGCCTTGGGAGAGCCAGGCCTCACAAAACTCTACCACCTGGTGAGCAAGATGTATGAGACAGGTGAAATACCCTCAGACTTCACGAAGAATATAATAATTCCAATCCCAAAGAAAGCAGGTGTTGACAGATGTGAAAATTACCGAACTATAAGTTTAATAAGTCACAGCTGCAAAATACTAACACGAATTCTTTACAGATAAATGGAAAAACTGATAGAAGCCGACCTCGGGGAAAATCAGTTTGGATTCCGTAGAAATGTTGGAACACGTGAGGTAATACTGACCTTACGACTTATCCTAGAAGCTAGATTAAGGAAAGGCAAACCTACATTTCTAGCACTTGTAGACTTAGAGAAAGCTTTTGACAATGTTGACTGGAATACTCTCTTTCAAATTCTAAAGGTGGCAGGGGTAAAATACAGGGAGCGAAAGGCTATTTACAATTTGTATAGAAAGCAGATGGCAGTTACAAGAGTCAAGGGTCATGAAAGGGAAACAGTGGCTGGGAAGGCAGTAAGACAGGGTTGTAGCCTCTCCCCGATGTTATTCAATCCGTATATTGAGCAAGCAGTAAAGGAAACAAAAGAAAAATTCGGAGTAGGTATTAAAACCCATGGAGAAGAAATAAAAACTTCGAAGTTCGCCGACGACACTATAATTCTGCCAGAGACAGCAAAGGACTTGGAAGAGCAGTTGAACGGAATGGACAGTGTCTTGAAAGGAGGATATATGATGAACATCAACAAAAGCAAAACGAGGATAATGGAATGTAGTCGAATGAAGTCGGGTGATGCTGAGGGAATTAGATTAGGATACGAGACACTTAAAGTAGTAAAGGAGTTTTGCTATTTGGGAAGCAAAATAACTGATGATGGTCGAAGTAGAGAGGATATAAAATGTAGACTGGCGACTGCAATGAAAGCGTTTCTGAATAAGAGAAATTTGTTAACATCGAGTATAGATTTCAATGTCAGGAAGTCGTAACTGAAAGTATTTGCATGGAGTGTAGCCATGTATGGAAGTGAAACATGGACGATAAATAGTTTGGACAAGAAGAGAATAGAAGCTTTCGAAATGTGGTGCTACAGAAGAATGCTGAAGATTAGATGGGTAGATCACACGACTAATGAGGAGGTATTTAATAGAATTGGCGAGAAGAGGAGTTTGTGGCACAACTTGAAAGAAGAAGTGACCGGTTGGTAGGACATGTTCTGAGGCATCAAGGGATCACAAATTTAGCATTGGAGGGCAGCGTGGAGGGTAAAAATCGTAGAGGGTGACCAAGAGATGAATACACTAAGCAGATTCAGAAGGATGTAGGTTGCAGTAAATACTGGGAGATGAAGAAGCTTGCACAGGATAGAGTAGCATGGAGAGTTGCATCAAGCCAGTCTCAGGACTGAAGGCCACTACAACATAATTTAAGCCTGCGATGTAATGACAAGTCCAGAGGATGACAGATGTGTGACAAGTATGAACATCTCACACCAAGATTCGAACCCGGAACTCCATCTTGTGTTTACAAGAGTTTACCCAAACGGGTCACTTAAGCGCGAGGCACGGTTAGTCCTACAGAGTTGGGTTCGGACCTCGCGCTGCCTCGATGATTTTAAGATGCGGCCCTGCCAGAAGGGCCGGAATCTGTCGCCTGGTTCGCCTCTGGCGGCCGCAGCCACTCAGCGGAGTTCGTTAACACGCGCCCAGAGAGCACTGACACGCGGTGACCGGCCCGGGATCCGCGCGCTGGTCTCCACTCACCACGCTGGAGGCTGGCTAATGCGAGCAGTAGCGGTAGCGGTAGCGTTGCCCGTGCCAATTCGGGCCTACGCCGCTTTCGGGCGCAATTACAGCCGGAAATTGTCCCTGCCTCGGAAACGCCACTCTTCCCCCACTCCTGTAACGCGAGCCGCGACTCGTCCCACGTGCACTTGTAAAGGTCACTGCCGTTAACATTGCGCCCCCTACGCTACGTGCCCGTCCTACGCGAGGTGCGCGTCGCCCGTCCAGTTCCGTGGCGACTCGTAATTCTAAACGATATGTTGAAACTACAAACTTCGAGGAGATTTCAAAAATTAAGTTACATATTATTATCGAAGGCTAATGGCTCACCGAACACTACACTATACTTCAATGAGACACAGATAAACGACACTGTCTTTCAGCATAATAACCAATAGAGGTGGCAAAAAAGTAACTGATAGAAATAACCGGTTACCGGGATGTGGCAGTTACTGTAATAACTGCTAATCAGGTACTAGCAGTTATTGAAATAATTGCTTATAGTGCGTGGCGCCATCTGTTTTCGGAAGTGTGTACTACGCTTTGTCATTATCTAAGGTCTGACCGGGGATAAATGAACGGACCAGAGTAACTGACCATCTCTAAGATATTCTATAGCTCATGGAAATGCCTGTCATGCTGCGCGCCATCTGTTATCGGCGTGTGTACTTCGGTTTCATGCTATCTAACAACGTAGAGTGACCACAAGGAATTCGTGCGACTATGAAATAGACGCCATTACATGAGTATACTTGTTAGTTTTCTGTGCTTGTTACTTTTCGCTCACAGTTCTTTTTCTGTGGGAGTTACGGGCTACCACTGCAGGTAACCCCGAAATTGGTAACTAACGATGATATTTCCGGAGGACAGATATTGGGGTTACACAAATACACGGTTACTCTGAATGATGGACTAATTTTCAAAAACTCGTATTTATTCAAATACAAATCCAAAATGAACAAGCTTTAAACCAATGAAAAGAGGAACTTTCAAAGTTTTTGGTGGGCGGCGATGGCTTCAGAAGCGGCCGGTAGAGTTCGCGCGGCAATAGGGCCGTCATTCCATTCACTGTCAGTTGTGAGTGAGATGGCGACTGTGGGGTGCAAGGTTTTCTGCGTTCTTGAGTTTGCGAAAAGTGAGTCGCAAATTGCAGTGCAGTGGTCATTTTGTACCAAATTCGGTATTCAACCACCAACTCGCAAAAGCAATAGCCGCTGGTTTAAGCAATTTAAACAGACTGGGAGTGTGTGCAAAGGAAAAAGCACAGGCCGACTGACGGATTCAAGAAAGTTTTGTGCGCAGTCCCAGTAAGTCTATCAGAATACCCCAACCAACTGTATGAAAAGTTCTGAGAGGGCGTTTGCCGTACAAGCCCTACCGATTACAACTTGTGCAGGCTCTCAATTATTAAAAACTAATTAATTACAAATAATTAAATTTATTAAATTGATTTCAAACATTATTAAAAAACTTTGGAACTTCCTCTTTTCATTGGTATAAAGCTTGTTCGTTTTGGATTTGTACTTGAATAAATACGAAGTTTTGAAAATGGGCCGGCCGGAGTGGCCGAGCGGTTCTAGGCGCTACAGTCTGGAGCCGCGCAACCGCTACGTCGCAGGTTCGAATCCTGCCTCGGGCATGGATGTGTGTGATGTCCTTAGGTTAGGCCGGCCGCGGTGGCCGTGCGGTACTAGGCACCCCAGTCCGGAGCCGCGCTGCTGCTACGGTCGCAGGTTCGTATCCTGCCTCGGGCATGGATGTGTGATGTCCTTAGGTTAGTTAGGTTTAAGTAGTTCTAAGGTCTAGGGGACTGAGTCCCATAGTGCTCAGAGCCATTTGAACCATTTGATGTCCTTACGTTAGTTAGGTTTAAGTAGTTCTAGGGGACTGATGGCCTCAGCAGTTAAGTCCCTTAAGGCTCAGAGCCATTTTTTTTTAAACGGGTGCGTCGTTTTTTCTCCATCTCTTATGGTTTCCTCTAAATACATAATGGTAGACTATATCACATCCTTGTCTCAGGGCATTGGAGACTGGCTGGGGCAGGGCGAATTTAGGACCCAAGTGACACAAGCAGCTGCTTAGGTCGCCAAGTGCAAAATTTGTGTACTAGGTGTATCGTAATTAACAGCGGAATATGACACGTACAGGGCGACTCAAAAGAATGGGAAATTTTGGAACGTGTTGTGGCAATGCTGCGAAGTAAGTTGCTTCGAATTACATACAGAATGCTGCTCGCACTGTCTTGTCATTTAGTAAACAGCAAACACGGAGGTATGGAACGGTGTGCAGTGTGCCTTTGCGGTAAGAGCATGTTACAAGAATGGAAGTGTGGAGGCCGCGCATTTGCGTCGACGTTTTCGGCGCCATTTCATCATCGGGCGGCATGGTCGTGTTCCCTCAGCGCATGCAGTCAACACCTGGGTCCGCAATTTTGAAGCAACGGGTTATTCGCTGAAGAAGCAGGAGACACAGAACCGCTCGTGCGGGAGCCAATATTGAGGTTGTGCGAACTGCTTTCGTAAGAAGCCCACAGTGCTCTGTTCGACGTCAAGCGGAGTGTCCACGGCTGCATCGTCCGAGTGTCCAACAAATACTGAAAGTGGACTTAAAGTTCCATCCGAACAAGCTGCAGATCGTTCAGCGACTTCAACCTCACGATCTGCTAATGCGTAAAAATATATAGAACGCATGTTCGCAAACGTGCCGAGACGACAGTTTCATTAACAACCTGTGGATATCGGACGAAGATCGCTTCTACCTCTGTCACTTCGTCACAGCAAAATCTTCGTCAACACACGAGCGACCACTGCATTGTTGCAAGGTCATTCTATGCCACTGAGTGCCGTTATAGGCCCCTACTTTTCTGGAGATGATGATCGAGACGCAACCACTGGAACATCCATTCGGTATGCTGCCACGACGGAAAGATTTCTTGAGCATGAACTGCCCGATTTTCCGACCAGCAGCTGGATTCAACATGACGGAAGAACGGCACATGTGGCACGTTTGTCGATGGGAGCTGTGCAATGATTGTTTGGTAACCGCGTCATTTCACGGCACGATGACCTGTCCTGACAGCGTGATCTTTTTTTGTAGGGCCTTCTTAAGAGCGTGGTTCACCGTACTCGACCCGATACTACCGAAGAACTTAAAGCAAGAATATGAGAGGAAATCTCCAGGCTTCCTATTGAAATGTTAGGTCCAGCCGCGCACATGTGCCTATCAGGCTGCAGGGATGTGTGTGCCAAGGGAGAGCTCATCTATCGCATGTAATATTCACGAAATAAAAATGCGTGTGACATTCAACAATGACATACTCTGCTGTTCCTGATTTACATAAATGATCTAGGTGATAATCCGAACAGCCCCCTTGGATTATTTGCAGATGACGCTGTAATTTACCGTCTAGTAAAATCATCAGACGATCAATTCCAATTACAAAATAATCTAGAGAGAAATTCTGTGTGGTGCGAAAAGTGGCAATTGGCACTAAACAAAGAAAAGTGCGAGGTCATCCACATGGGTACTACTAAAACAAATCCGACAAATTTTGGGTATACGATAAATCGCAAAAATCTAAGGGCTGTCGTTTCGACTAAATACCTAGGAATTACAATTACGGGCAACTTAAATTGGAAAGACCACATAGATAATATTGTGGGAAAGGCGAAACGAAGACTGCGCTTTGTTGGCAGAACACTTAGAAGATGCGACAAACCCACTAAAGAGACAGCCTGCATTACACTTATCCGTCCTCTACTGGGGATATAGCTGCGCGGTATGGGATCCTTACAAGGTAGAATTGACGGAGGACATCGAAAAAGTGCAAAGAAATGCAGCACGTTTCGTGTTATCGCGCAATAGGGGCGAGAGTTTCACTGATATGATACGCGAGTTGGGGTGGCAGTCGCTGAAACAAAGGCGGTTTTCTTTGCGGCGAGATCTATGGTATTTACGAAATTTCAATCACCAACTTTCTCTTCCGAATGCGAAAATATTTAGTTGACACTCACCTACGTAGGAAGAAATGATCATCATAATAAAATAAGAGAAATCAGAACTCGAAGGAAAGATTTAGATGTTCCTTTTTCCCACACGCCATTCGAGACCGGATGGTAGAGAAGCAGTATGGAAATGGTTAGATGAACCCTCTAGCAGGCACTTAAGTGTGAATTGCAGACTAACTATGTAGATGTAGATGTACGACGGCAGTTCAATAAGTAATGCAACACATTTTTTTTCTGAAACAGGGGTTGTTTTATTCAGCATTGAAATACACCAGGTTATTCCCCAATCTTTTAGCTACACAACACTATTTTTCAACGTAATCTCCATTCAATGCTACGGCCTTACGCCACCTTGAAATGAGGGCCTGTATGCCTGCACGATACCATTCCACTGGTCGATGTCGGAGCCAACGTCGTACTGCATCAATAACTTCTTCATCATCCGCGTAGTGCCTCCCACGGATTGCGTCCTTCATTGGGCCAAACATATGGAAATCCGACGGTGCGAGATCGGGGCTGTAGAGTGCATGAGGAAGAACAGTCCACTGAAGTTTTGTGAGCTCCTCTCGGGTGCGAAGACTTGTGTGAGGTCTTGCGTTGTCATGATGAAGGAGAAGTTCGTTCAGATTTTTGTGCCTACGAACACGCTGAAGTCGTTTCTTCAATTTCTGAAGAATAGCACAATACACTTCAGAGTTGATCGTTTGACCATGGGGAAGGACATCGAACAGAATAACCCCTTCAGCGTCCCAGAAGACTGTAACCATGACTTTACCGGCTGAGGGTATGGCTTTAAACTTTTTCTTGGTAGGGGAGTGGGTGTGGCGCCACTCCACTGATTGCCGTTTTGATTCAGGTTCGAAGTGATGAACCCGTGTTTCATCGCCTGTAACAATCTTTGACAAGAAATTGTCACCCTCAGCCACATGACGAGCAAGCAATTCCGCACAGATGGTTCTCCTTTGCTCTTTATGGTGTTCGGTTAGACAACGAGGGACCCAGCGGGAACAAACCTTTGAATATCCCAACTGGTGAACAATTGTGACAGCACTACCAACAGAGATGTCAAGTTGAGCACTGAGTTGTTTGATGGTGATCCGTCGATCATCTCGAACGAGTGTGTTCGCACGCTCCGCCACTGCAGGAGTCACAGCTGTGCACGGCCGGCCCGCATGCGGGAGATCAGACAGTCTTGCTTGACCTTGCGGCGATGATGACACACGCTTTGCCCAACGACTCACCGTGCTTTTGTCCACTGCCAGATCACCGTAGACATTCTGCAAGCGCCTATGAATATCTGAGATGCCCTGGTTTTCCGCCAAAAGAAACTCGATCACTGCCCGTTGTTTGTAACGCACATCCGTTACAGACGCCATTTTAACAGCTCCGTACAGCGCTGCCACCTGTCGGAAGTCAATGAAACTATACAAGACGAAGCGGGAATGTTTGAAAATATTCCACAAGAAATTTCCGGTTTTTTCAACCAAAATTGGCCGAGAAAAAAAATGTGTTGCATTACTTATTGAACTGCCCTCGTACTATACACTGACATAAATAAATACGTGTAGAACAACTGTGCTCACCCGTTAATCTCCATTCCATAATTTCCCGTTCCTCTGAGTCACCCTGTATAGGTGAAAGCATACAATAACAGAAGCAATTATGTTCTAGTAGACGTGGATCCGAAAACGAGCTTTTTGCGACATAATTGCAAACAGCTTATTAGGCTAGCATTACGAAACATGTATCAGGTGCAAGAAACCAAACTTTGCAAACTAAATACATTACCAGCACACAGAAGCTTTGTGATGTCAGTAGGCAGGAAATGTCAAGTCAGTTGAGAGTTGATAAATTACAATGTAAACAGTGGCCATTGCGTACTTCACGCGCGCAGTGAAACAAATGTAGGACTAGTGGGCTAAACAGTAGGCCGAGGAAGCTGGAATTTGCACAAGTCATGAACAATGAGCTCCCAATCGGCTTGGAAAGTAAACAATTACAACGTAAGAAGTCCCAGAACTTTCAGAGTGGTCCTTGTGAGCGTTTTCGTAAGTATATTACGAGCAATGGAATTTATTTGATAGGCGAAGTTTTTTTTCCAGTGAATATTTCAGCGGTACCTTGTACAAAATTACTGTTTACGCAGTTGTTGCTCAAGACTTGTTAGGGGAGATGTCGGATGAGTGTAACCGAGAAAACATTTTCTTCGTAACCGCCGAACGACACTTGGGATCTCCCAATCATTAATGCTGTACGAGCTTTCCATAACAAATGAAACACCGGCGTCAGGTGAGTGGAATGCGGGATAGTTTCCTTTTTTCAGAAAGCACGTGAGAACAAAATGAAAGAAACTTGTACAGTTATGGACACTGGTCCCAAATAGTATTGTTTGAGTTCAGTGAATAAACGAACGTTCAGCACGAGGACACGATAAAATCGATCGGAATGTATGTGAAGGAAACTGATTCCCGCTATTCTTGCTTTCAGAGCCAATAGGGAAGCGAGTGAGAAATGGCTTGAGTGTTATTTCAATAAGTAGCGCTTTGTATTAATTCAACAATAAAACTAATAACATTGGTACATTGCTGAAGGATTATCGCAGAAGCGGCCGTACATGGAAGAAGGATTAGAACTATAAATGTGAGAAAGCGGAGGTGTAGCTTGCTACTAAGCCCTCTAAGAAGACTCTCGGTGAGATGGCTGATGGGAGCATCGATGGAAATCGCATGTCAGTAACAGGTTAGAATAACAGGTGCGCAACATAATCCGGTGTTGGTAAGACAAGTAAATACCGGACTGGAGGACGTTCTTGGGCTAACAAAACGCACAGTTCAAGTAGTATAATTCTGTAACTTGAAAATGTTGTCACTGTATGTGATTTTCTCCAAATTCAGTTACACAGTTGATTACTTTCCTCATTTTTTGAATCGTCTGTAGATACAACATGCATATTACAAATGTAGCTCTAGCAAAGCATTTTATTAAATCCAAAATTTTTCTTTTCCTGTTGTTCTAATCGCTTATAATCCAAAAAAACTGAACGTTTACAAATGTAGCTCTATCAAAGCCTTTTATTAAATCAAAAATTTTTCTTTCCTGTTGCTCTGATCCGATTATAATCCCAAAGAAATGAACATTATCGACTTTCTGAATTTTAGAGTTTGAATAGCTAATAGTTACTTGTATGTATTTAATGTATTTCAGCTATTTTTCATGTACCTTTGGCTGTTGGTACTTTAGTATATCATTGTTGTCCTCTCAATAAGAAGACTTGTATTATTTTGTGACATACATTAGTATCATCTGCAAAAAATTCAAAATCTGTTTCTTGTGGCGTTGCAAATGGAAGGCCATTCACGTATATCAGAAACCGCAAAGGATCTTTTCTGACTGAAAGTAACTGCTATTATGCTATGGTCATGAAACTGATACACATTTATTTGTACTATATGCACACTCTGCCAAGGTGCCTCATTGGAATACCTGAACCAACACTAATCTAATGTCATCGACGGTGTTGGCTACTTTGCTGTAGCCGCGTTAAGCTAGGAAATAACATCATGATTAATATGTGTAACATGTCAATAAATAAGATTATTTCATTTAAGTGATCGTTAACTTTTGTTAAGTTGCTCCTGCTTTTGCAGACGCGGGCGCACTAAACAGTGTTATAGGCCAGACAGTTAGTTATTAGCTATATGTTCCATACAGCTGTATGTTCCATAGATCATTTGAACTATTCTTTTATCGAAATTATGTGGATCGAGTCTGTTTAATGATATTTATACATGATTAGTACTACCATTAATGAAAACATCATTTTTAGTCCTACTCATGCAAGTACACTTAATATTTTTTCTGGCTATCAGTTTTTAAACAGAAAATCGTCAATGGAATAGGAGTTGTCTAGGAGAAATGATTTCAAGTTAGCTTTAAAACTTTTCTTTGCTATCTGTCAGCCATTTTATGTTACTGGGTAAATGATCAAAAAGTTTTTGTTGCTACACATGTAACTCCTTTCTGAGTCACTATCAGCTTTAAGATTAAGATCATTCTTCCCTCGTGTGTTGTAGGCATGTATATCACTGATCTTCTCAAACTGTAATGGGTTATTTATAAAGAATATCATTAGTGAACGTATGTATTGTGAAGGTGCAGATAAAACGGCTAGCTTCTTGAAGAGGTACCTACATGACGTCCGTGGTTGAAAACCATATATTATTCTTGCTGCTTGCTTTTTTGCAGTCAATACCTTCTTTCTAAGTGATGAGTTAGTACTGAGTGCAAGTATGCAAAATGTGTCAGGAGTCTGATACGTTTGGTTCCAAGATTAGTAATTATATGAAGAGCAAAATAAGCTAACCATACTCAGTAATATGCTTCGTCCAGTTCAAAATTTCATCAGTATGTACACCCAAAAATTTGGAGCATTCTGGTTTGTTTACAGTGTCCTGCTCAGTGCTACATCAATCGTTGGTATGATTGTCTGGTGTAAAGAACTGACTGTAGTGTTTTTTTCTCATAATTTAGTGAGACCCAGTTTTCAGAGAAACACTAAAAGTTCGTTGGAATTTATTATAACACTACAAAAAGGATTAATTTTTGGTGTTGAATATTAAGTGAAAAGTCATTCACATATATAAGGAATAGGAGTGGATCCAAAATTGGAACCTGTGGGATTTCCTTTGTGCTTTTTCCCCAGCCAGTAGATTTCTCTACCTTTCCGGCATTGTTGTATCATTCGGCACAACCTTTTGCATTCTGTTTATTAAGTACGATTCAGACCAGCTATGCGTAGAGCAAACAGTTCCATAAAACTTGAGATTTTCTAAGAGAGTATCATTATCTACGCAATCAAAGCCCTTGGAAAGGTCGCAAAAATTACCAGCTGACGTTACATAATTATTTAAGGCTTGTACTATTTGATGACTGAATGTTTAAATAGCATTATCAATCGAAGAACCCTCCTGCAATCCAAAATGTAAGACGCTAAGTAAAGTGTTCCCATTTACGGGCGCGAGTACTCTTGAGTACATTACTTTTTCGAATATTTTGGAAAAAGATGTCGGTAAGGAAATTATCTTGCATGGGGTATCATTCACAGCCATGTACCACGGCCTATGAACAGTGGATTTACAAAGGTCCTAACCGACAGGGAGTGGAGACGAATGTCCTGCCTTGTCGATGACAGTTGGTTTCAAACCCTGCAGGAACTGCTGCTGTGAATGGCTGCAGGTCCATCTCAACCAGTTTCCTAACGAAACCTGATACGGGAATTGCATGCAATGGACATCTGGAGTCGTGTACCTCGCAGGCGTTCATTGCTCATAGTGACACATGAAGCTGCATGCCTTCGACGGACCAAACAGCACTGAAACTGGTAAGAAGCTGGTTAGATGCGTGTAGTGTGGCCCGACTAGTAGCGATTTTACTTCTTTTCAAACATTAAAGACGTAGATTGTAATTACACCGACGGCGCAAATAAGGTGTTTGGCTCGCAGACTGTGGTGGGTGTCGTTCTGGCCAAAAGTGGTTCTTTGATTAACTGGGGGTGTTTTCATGCCGTGAATTGGCCCAACTCATTCAGGTTACCGTTAACATGAACGAATGTGTATATCTTGAAATTCTCGGTGACGTCGTTTCTTGTACGTCTTCATGATGAGAATGCTGTGGAGACTTTCCATCTTCCAAGATGAGCACAGCTTATTTAAAGAACACTCATACACACCATCGCACGTCGACTGGCTCACAGAATCAACATAACTTATTCGCATAAAAAATGTATGAGGTTATTTGAATAGAGGGCGAAGTGTAATAATCAACAACTTCGCAATTTCTTATCTCTACGCAGGCTTGTGAAAGACCCGGACATTTTTTAAAAAGGCCCAATCCCAGTGGGTTAGTTAGGGTTCTATCGGGTTTTTTTGATTTTTTTGGTACTGGAAATTAAATAGCTCAATATAAATTCTTAAGATTAGTTTATTAAAACACTGACACATTCTTACAACTACTTCATTCTAGATACGTAGAAATTGCAACAGAGCACTCTAAAGAAGTCCTTGCTAATATTATCAAAATCCTGGGTGAAGTTATTATTTATAAATATGTCAGTCATCTTTACCAACAGTCAGAGGTTTGTAGAGGCCTGGACCTCCTTCAAGGAAACAGCGCCAATATTACACAAGCTGTCGAACTATGGTTCGATCATGTAGAAAATCCTGATGTGGTACTCTATACTAACACATTTACAAAAACCAAAGGAACAGGCATTACAACCCTTTCACTATCCTGCTAATATGTTAGATACCTGGTTCAGAGAGAGAAGATTAACTGCTGAACAAGAAGGAACTGCAAAAAAAAGTGGCTCATAGAGACGCATCCAGAGTGGTTTACGAGTGTTAAGTCTTTTGGTATTGTTAGTACTGATTATTTTCCTGCTACTAAGCTTTATGATGCAAGCGTAACACAATTCCATCCTAACAGATGTTGGAAAATGATAGAGCTGAAAACAACAAAAAAATAAAACTTACCCATGAGATTTTTTACTTTTGTGAAAAGCCTCATATCTTGCCCCGCCAGCATTGCACCCATTGGAGTATATTCTTCACCTGGGGGCTTGTTTGTCCAAAACTAAGAAATAATTTAGGAGCGAACAGAGCTGAGAAATCAGTGAAGATCTATAAATTTCTGCACGCTTCCAAAAAGAACTAAACTGAAATTTACAGTCAATATGATTCGACACCAAGATAAATGTATTTTTTTTTTTTGTGGGGGGGGGGGGGGGGGGGAGTTAAATATTATTTAATTCTGTACTTTATATTCCAAGAAAAGTATACACACAATATAAATAAAATAAATTCTTGTGAGAGTAAATACTTGCGTATGGCGCCTCTTTAAGGATTTGTAACATTTTTTATGTTAATTAAATTTTCATAATCAAATTTAATTCGGTTTACTGGATTTTTCGCGGTGTTTTAATGGGTTGGGTTAAATTACAACAACTCTACGCGACCTATTCATTCATCTCACCTGAAGCAACGTGTGGGCTGGCTCTCTTCCTCCCTGAATTGAGTTGATTGTCAAGGTCAGTGGCGGCGTCACCATGCTGATTCCTAGCGGTGACTAATCTTTAGTAGCTTACTTTAGAAAAGCCGCCGGCCGCGGTGGCCGAGCAATTCTGGGCGCTCCAGTCCGGAACCGCGCGACTGCTACGGTCGCGGGTTAGAATCCTGCCTCGGGTATGGATGTGTGTGATGTCCTTAGGTTAGTTAGGTTTAAAAAAATGGTTCAAATGGCTCTGAGCACTGTGGGACTTAACTTTTAAGGTCATCAGTCCCCTAGAACTTAGATAGAACTACTTAAACCTAACCAACCTAAGGACATCACGCACATCCATGCCCGTAGCGGTTGCGCGGTTCCAGACTGTAGCGCCTAGAACCGCTCGGCCATCCCGGCCGGCAGTTAGGTTTAAGTAGTTCTAAAGTTCTAGGGGACTGATGACCTCAGATGGTAAGTCCCGTAGTGCTCGGAGCCATCTCAACCATTTAGAAAAGCCGCATTTGCCATTTCGAAAAGGCTGAGCGAAAGAATCTGAGAACTGCTTTGTGACCGTCGCAGCATTTGCCTGAGCCATGGGAAACGTGTATCAGCATGGAATCGCACTCCCCTTGAATTCTACTCGAGCATACTAAACAATGCGCTCCCTCGAAGTTGCACAGTGAGATAAAAGAAGAATGAATTCCGCAGCGAGTCTTCAGTTCCAAGAAGTTCGCAGTGCCTCTGCAGCTCTTGTGCCACAGACCACACACCGGAATTCCGGCTACCGGAGCGCGACGACACTCTCTCTCTCTCTCTCTCTCTCTCTCTCTCTCTCTCTCTGTCACACACACACACACACACACAGTCTCACGCGCCAAACCTGCTGCGACTTCCGCACGAGCAGCAAGTGGCTTCTGCAGGAAACGGCACGCGCAGCTGCAGACGACCGCTGCAATTTCCAAGGCGCACGGCTGTGTCTGCGGAAGAGCGGCAGCGCTCCGAAACGACCCGACTCCTTAAATGGCAGACAATATTGACTTACAGGCGATGAAAGGCTTCTCGGCCGCCAAGTCGAGCTGACTGAAGTGGTCGGAGCCACAACAGCAATTTATGACAACTGTCCCGACGCTAGCTTTAAGCATGTCATGAACTGAACTACAAAATCAGCCGCCCTCTCAAAAAAGATTATTGTTACAGAGTGACTCAGAAGCCATATCCCATAGGACAAATTCGGTATTGGTGGAGATATCGAAAACTACAACGAAAGGAACGACCCCCACCACCACCACCACCACCACCACCACACACACACACTGACGAAATGATTAGTCGCATGCAGTGCGTAGTAAGACATGGCCAGTTGTCTGTGAGGCACTCGATCAGCGCAGTCCATCGGAAGGGTATTAAAGGGGCGCCAGTTACCACAGCTACTTAATGTTGTGCTGAGCTGCAGTGCAGTGACTCGTACAGCAATTTACACACATCAAGAGAGGCGGAAATAGTTTTCATCCATACGGCAGTCTATGGGAAGCAGCAGCTGAATACCACAGGCGACATCCAAACCAATGTAAGAGTTAATCAGAGGATGATTGGCCGTTTAATGGAATAGTTCCAGTCTACATGCAGTGTTCCGACACGAAACGATGCGGACGATCACGCACAGCAACAGGGGATACACAATCAGCAGGCGTACTAGTAAAGCGACAGTGAGTCCAACTCGGCCAACAGAATTGCGGCATCAACCAAGCCTTCGTGTCCTGGGTGCAGTTCTCTAATGATTTCCATCGCTATCGAATCCACTTCGTGTTAGAACTCCACAGTCATGATACTGGCAGGGTGCTGCAATTTTGTGAATGGTCTGAAGGAAGACGCACACACCACGTTGACTTTTTTTCACCGATGATGCTAGTTTCCATTTGAATGAGAGGGTCAATAGACATAACGCCTTCTATTGGGCAAACGACAATCCTCATCTCGCTGTCGAGGCACACGCTCAGAGTATTTCTAGATTAAATGTGTTGTGTGGCATACATGGGGATGTTCTCACTGGTCCCGTATTTTTTAACAGCACGCTCAATGTTGCACGCTACAGACATCATCTTCAGGAAACATTACTACCCGATTTGGACGATCTGCCTCTCGAATGGAGCTGCAGGTTTTTCTTCCACTAGGATGACGCACATCAAAACTTCGGACGAAACGCCCACAGACTCCAGACCCCTAGAGGAGGTCCTTCTTGGGCTTTGGAATGGTAGAGACGGTCCAATGGAACGGTAACCAAGGTCACCAGACCTGACACCACTGGACCCTCTGGGGGCACCGCAAATCTAAAGTGAACACCGCAAGACACCAAGAACATTAACTGACCTGCAGGATAATATCACCGAAGTCTGTACAGAAATACCAACAGCGACATTACGGTCAGTGTCCAGCAGTGCCGTCTTCAGATGTGCCGTCTACAGGATGGCTCAGTCTGAACATCTTCTGCATTAGAGGTACGTACGAACAACTGACCAGGGATGGCGGTTGCATTGTAATGAATTTCAGGTCGTCGTTGACCGATGACGTAAATTTTGTTCGTACGCTTAAAGCACATTTTGAGCATGCGTTCGTCTCTTTGTATACTCACTATAACCAGTAATTATGACTTTGTCCTATGGGCCAAGACAACTGAACCACCGCTGTAGCCACTGTCATATTCCATAAGACTTTTGAAACACCCTGTGTAATGTGAGCCACCAAACCAATTAACCTCAAATATTTCTGGAGCTGAAAAGGAGTCCATTATGGTGGGCTGCAACAAAAGAAGCATTGAAAAAGAAGAGGAAGATATACAGATCAGTCATGTCAGCAAGACTGATGTCCAGCTCAACGACACAATAAGAATTTTCATTAGCACACGAAAATCAGCACCATCAGATCGCAGACGACAAAAGACAGTTGACTGAAAATGGTGTAAGATACGCAATTGCTCTTTTCTTTTGATTTCCAATCAACGAAATTCTTTCTCACTTCTCACATACCAGGATTAAATCTAAAAAGCCTGTGTGGGATTCCAAAAATCTCCACTAACCTACAACTTTCAATTTATACGAATGCCAGCGACTTAACTGGATACTTTTTGCAGTACAAGGCCCGGCGAATAGGGCTGGCCCGACTGTAACATCACAGACATGCCGCTGCCAAGAAAAATTTGGAGCGAACTCAACCGCATCAGGACTAAGCATTCAAGATGCTTTATAAATGAAGAATCGTAAACAATCGTGAACCTGACTGTGGATCAATGGAGTAAACGGAAGACCAAGTCATTTATAAATGCCCAATGAGAAAATTTCAAGATGACTTGAATGATTTATGAAAGGGTCTCCAAAAGCTAATTGTAACGTCCCCAGGCGCTGACGCTTTTTTGTTGTAGATGATACTAAGCAAACACATGACTGGAGCAGTCTTCAGCTGCGATATAAATATTTTGCAACCTTGTTTATAAATTTCTCGCTTAACTAGTTTTCGGTGAAAAAAATTAAGATGTTGACAGACAACTGTATCTCTCTCTGGCATTCTGGTTGTTGTAGTAGACAGACTCATCTGTAACGTTTTAGTACTGGGCGATGCATTAACATTCTGAAGAAGCACCTATCGTCCTTCAAATAAACGAGATGATGATATAAAAGTTTTATTTACGGATCGGGGCACAAACGAACTTCTGTAGCACTAAAGTTTTAGAACCACCAGAGAGCAGAGCCTCACCTGTTGTTTGCTGTCAAGAAGAAAGCGACGACAACGAGACAAGAGGTGAAATTTTAATTAATTTGCATCGAAGTCAGATTACATTAATTTAGAACAGGAGACCAGAGCCTCTAGCAAAGAGGGTCATAAGACCGTGGACGGTTGCGCTCCCTGGACCGAGAGCTATGACAGAACTGTAACGTTAATAATGTCTCTAAATGTTCAATTGGCCTAATTTTATATTAGTGTGTTAGTATTTTGAATGTTTGTTTTGTATTCCAGTTCTCAGTTTTACATGTGTCTAATATTTCTGTAGTTCTACCATACACTAAAAAAAAAAAAAATAAAAAAATAAAAAATTAAAACACGGTAAATTTCCTGCCGACCTGTCCTGAATGGCATTACAGGAATCTAAACTATACAGTTGTTTAGAATGAATAAGGAGACATGTATTGTCTAACTTTTTCGTATGCCACATAAACAAAAGAAACATCTGAGGTTATGTTGTTGTTATCTCAAGAAAGTGCACCTGGGTCATACGTAATCCATCACCATTTTAGTCAGTCATTTCTCCCCATTTACATGTCTTGAAAATGTCAATTGGTGACATGTTCAGTAGATTCCGTGCTAAGGATAGCACCGTTTAAGTATAATGTGCGGTTCTACGTGATGATCAAATTATAATGAGGAGGAAAAGGTATCCACACAAACTTTTCTACAAACGGCAGTATCCAGTATGGTTGGTGCTAGTAATTTTTCTATTTACGGAAATTCTCAGTTCTTCATCACATCTTCCGTATACAATACCTCTTACAAAGCTTTTTTTCCAGTATCATAGCGCACTTGCCTTAATTTATTTTATTGTGTTCGTCAGTGTAATCTAAATTGCTAAAAATTCTGTTGTTTCATCGTAAGTAAATATACTCTACAGTTTAGTGTAATTCTTCGTACTTGTTTATATAAACATGTGATTTACGCAGTACTTACAGACTTCGATGCAGCAATATTTCTCTCTGTTCATTTTGTCACGACGCCCCCTCTCAGCCTCCCCCCCCCTTTTCCTTCGCCATAAGGCGAGCGCGCACTTAGTATTTCATTATTTGGTCAGAATGTTTTCTCCTATGTTCCCTTTACGTTTACAAACTGTTAATCTTAAATATTGTCAATTATGTTACAAGTGCACTGCCAAAGACGACGTTATTCTGTTTCTGCGTCGCAGACTCGATGTGTAATATCTTTTTGACAGTTATTCACCGCCGGCCTATGTGGCCGAGCGGTTCTAGGCGCTTCAGTCCGGAACCGCGCTGCTGCTACGATCGCAGGTTCGAATCCTGCCTCGGGCAGTTCTAAGTTCTAGGGGACTGATGACCTCAGATGTTAAGTCCCATAGTGCTTAGGGCCATTTGTTTTGAAGTTATTCACCAATATTCTTGCATCTTATACTGCATTTTGGTCGCACATGCTATTGTCGGCATTTCTCAGCCGTGACACTTTTATGACTGCAATACACATTCGAGAATTTTCTTTTCACCTGAAGTCGAGGGGACTGTAGTATACGATTACATTCACGACCGAATGGAGTAAAAGAAAGCTAACGTCCAGTCTACAATATAGTCGTTAAATATCGAGCATCTGCATAGTTGGATAAGAATGTGTAGGATATAAGCCGTGATGCTTTACCATGCCGGCATCCAATGTTTACGAGGACAGAGCAGAAATTCGGCCACGACTAAGTCGAAATAGTGTAGGAATTTTTTTAATGCGACAATCGAATCGACCTTATAACAGAATAATGCCATGAGGTAATGTACAGTCGATTGGCAACAAAGCAAACAATGATGGTAAAAAAGAAAATGGCAGTGACACATGCTATGAGCTGACGGCGGTACAGCAAGACACGCATAACGGAAGGCTATAAACCACAGCCAGTAGAGATAGCAATAACGGCCGCTGGTACGCTATTGAAATCCACTGAATAGGAAAATGAGCAACGCAGTCTCTTAGAAGGTCGCGCGTGTGGTGGTGTTATGGTGCGGTCGTGTTTTTCATGGAGGGGGGCTTGCACCCCTTGTTGTTTTGCGTGGCACTATCACATCACAGGCGTACATTGATGTTTTAAGCACGTCTTGCTTCCCACTGTTGAAAAGCAATTCGGGGATGGCGACTCTATCTAGCTTTGGGATGTTTTGCAATGCCGACTTCGTGCCAGGCCTCACCGACCGATATTGATACCTCTCCTCAGTGCAGCACTCCGTGAAGAACGGGCTGTCATTCCCCAAGAAACCTTCCAGCAAGTGATTAAACGTATGCCTGCTAGAGTTGAAGCTGTCATCAAGGCTAAGGGTGGGCCAACACCATATTGAATTCCAGCATCACCGATGGAGGGCGCCACGAACTTGTAAGTCATTTTCAGCCAGGTGTTCGGATATTTTTGATCACAAAGTGTATATTCCGCTCAACAGATCTTACGAGTAAACTGTCGCGTCTGACAGAATTACAATGCGATGGGCAAAAAGTT
Organism: Schistocerca piceifrons; assembly: GCF_021461385.2. Taxonomy (NCBI): domain Eukaryota; kingdom Metazoa; phylum Arthropoda; class Insecta; order Orthoptera; family Acrididae; genus Schistocerca; species Schistocerca piceifrons. Next base: position 153,327,317 of record NC_060144.1, on the reverse strand, counting down.
TTCAATCATCCTCTCTGAATTTTAATTCATTTTCCAAATTTCTCCTTAGTTGCCTTTACTTCTTATCAAGTGAACAGATGGAATAACATATAGGGAGAGACTAAACCGCTATAGCTTGAGAAGACTGACATTGCTGACATATCTCCCACGGCACAAACTTACATACAAGCTGAATATTCAAGTGCCATAACCCGACTTTCAAGTAGCTTTGCTCAGTGGAAGAGGGATCAAAATATGCGAACAAAATGGTTCAAATGGCTCTGAGCACTATGGGACTCAACATCTGTGGTCATAAGTCTCCTAGAACTTAGAACTACTTAAACCTAACTAACCTAAGGACATCACACACATCCATGCCCGAGGCAGGATTCGAACCTGCGACCGTAGCAGTCGTGCGGTTCCTGACTGAGCGCCTAGTACCGCTAGACAACCGCGGCCGGCATATGCGAACATGTGTCTCGGATTATCCGTAGATACTCGAACGATCCTGAGAAATACCTTTGAGTAATCTGAAAGAAGAAACGAAGCGGTGGCACAATGTGGGTAGCATCGCAGCTTCGCACTTCTGCGACCCGTGTTCGAAACCTGATTCTTTTTAATTTAATTGTATTTTATTTCATTTATCTATACATGTTCGTAAAAGGTTACTACACAAATGTTTCATATCAAATTTGGGAATGCAAGGGCGTTACGTTAACTGAAAAATTACATCTGGGTTTCACAATAAGTGTCATACATGTATTACGCATATGTGTATGTTATTTTCAGCGTTTACAATCTTATTAAATTCTCATACTCTTATATTTTATTCTTATATCAATTCTTATATTAATCCTTACATTTTATTATTATATTTGTTCCCCAGGAAGATTACGTCCATTACCTTCCATGAATCAATCATAGAAAGATTCAAATCACAGAAATTCCGAATACCATGAGCATCGCGTTAAGGCAGATTTATCACAGTGACATTTCTTCGTACTAATCTCTCCACGGAAAAAAACGTCGTTAACATTACTGAACATTTCACACGTAGGCAACATCTGGCGGCAAACCGCGCGTAAAGCATAATTTTTTTCCGAGAATTGGTGGTTGGAAATGATTATAAATCAAGATACTCTATAGGATTTTCACCGAATACTAAACAAAATTTTCTCATTCATTTACTTTTTTTAATTTAGTCACCAGACAGACAGTTTTTAGACGAGTAAGGACAACGTTATTTCAACATACATTGGAAAACATTCGTGTAATAATCCTCTATGGCCACGGACAGATAAAAATAAAAAAAAACTTTGGTTTCGAACACGTGGTGCAAAACTGTGAAACCACGATGCTAGCAATTGAGCCACCGCTTCAGTTGAACTTACCACGCGCTAAAAGCCACATACAGTACCTCGAAAACTTTGACTGTCGTTTCCTAAGAAACGATCGAGTATCTACGTATAAGCTGAGACACGTGTTCGCCTACTTTGGCCCCTCTTCCACTGGGCGAAATTTCTGTGGAAATCGGGTTATGGCACTTGCTGTGTACTCCTCGTTAGCACAGGACCTACAATACTCGCAGTGTGCGGCAGAAACGTTCCGCACTCGCCGGACAAGCACGGCGTAGGCGTAACCAAACGTGTAAACGCTACTGAATATTACGCACTTTCCGGCTCGCTATCCGTGACGGCATCGCTTAGCTTCCGACAGCTACGAGGAAGCAGAACACAGCCCCACGCACTTTCTCAGTCGGGCGTGCGGCGGCTGGCCTTCCCCCGCGTGCTTACGCAGGGAACACGCAGCCGGGCCTGCCCCTGACCACCACCCAAATGTCGACTTTCGAGAGCGATCTGCTCAGCTGGCAACGAATCATTCCTTACAAGGGAAACTCCCCACCGCACGCCCCTCAGATTTAGTCGTGAGAGGGCCCAGTGGACATCCTGTCAAAAACTGAACGCAGATCAAGATGAAAACAGGAAGAAGGTTCAAATGGTTCAAATGGCTCTGAGCACTATGCGACTTAACTTCTGAGGTCATCAGTCGCCTAGAACTTAGAACTAATTAAACCTAACTAACCTAAGGACATCACACACATCCATGCCCGAGGCAGGATTCGAACCTGCGACCGTAGCAGTCGCGCGGTTCCGGACTGAGCGCCTAGCAGGAAGAAGGTGTACTGAAATGTGAGAGAAGGCAAAATAGAAACAATGAACGGTTAAAGGACTAGAGGTGCAAGACAGAGCAATATGGCTGAACAACGGCACCGTGGTGAAGTGTTGACCAGTGTTGTACTGCTAAACAGGCGAGCCGCGTTCGAATCTACGATGTTCCATTTTTTTTCTTTCTTTTTTCGCTGTTCGCTGTTGTCAAATTTGTGTCTGTATCGTGGTGTAACATCCGTTTGCAACAGCGAGGTGTGACGAAGGGACCTATAATACAGTTGATTCTACACAACTACTATGTTTTTAGCCGAAAGGGAATGGCATTCGAATGGGAATCGCGAATGTTTGATGACAAGGCGGCAAGTCAACCGAATCCTCCATACGTCTGGTGTGCCATACACGGCAATAGTGACAATACGTGCGTCATACGATATGGACGCACCTGATTTGTACGCCTGGTAAGTGAATGTGATATGCCCCCTTGCTCGATTTAGGTGTTCGTATGAATGTGATCACTCCCAAGGACATGATGAAAAATAAGTTTGTCACATAAGCTGCAAGAAATGAACGCAACAGTTTCACAATCACAATGCTCTGTCAAAACATATGTTCTTAACGTTTTTGAAGTTGCGTTCTGTTTTGGAAGTTTTTACTCCTGAATTCCTTCGTTGCACCATAGTTCACACTCGTTTATTTGTTTTCATTTCTGCGAAATATCTATGCGGTATCTCGCCTGCTCTCACTATTCATCACGTTTACTTGCGACCGTAACGTATTCTTACCACATGACATATTCTATAACCAATGTATAGTACGGCAACTGCCAAAACTACAGAAAGGAAACAAATTTTTCAATGTGTGTATGTGTGTGTGTGTGTGTGTGTGTGTGTGAGACAGAGAGAGAGAGAGAGTGTGTGTGTGAGACAGACAGAGAGAGAGAGAGAGAGAGAGAGAGAGAGAGACGCACGAGGAAGTATCGAACATAGCTCGTGCGCTTTATAGTCCAACACCGAGACCACTCAACCACGACTCCTGAATTTCGCTCAATATTGTACTTGTAAAGCTTGAACAGTTTACTGTTTCTATTTTGCTTTTTTTCACAATTCGGTACACCTTCTTCCTATTTTCGTGCTTGATCTGTGTTCATTTTCTGTACTATCTTAACACTAAATCTGAGGGGGGTCCGATGGGGAGCTTCCCTTGTTAGTGTAGCCTTACAGGGAAGTGAATGGTGGACGAAAAGCAGTACAGAGAAGAAAATAAAAGCATTTGATATGTGATCCTACAGAGGGATTCTGAAGATTAGGTAGATACATCGGGTAACTAATAAGGAGGCACTGAACCGAGATTAGGAGGAAAGAGCTTTATGGTAAAACGCGTCTATGGGTCTAAAAGTGACAACTCACTAAACGATAGGGAGTGTGAGATCATCTATAAGAGTACTACGGACGGGCATTCAAAAATTAAAGTAACACAATTTTTTTTCTCGGCCATTTTCGTTTAAAAAATGAGGAATTTGTTGTACATCATCGTGGAATATTCCTGCTTCAGCTCCTACTGTTTCATGAAGTTCCAACAGGTGGCGCCTTCAAAATGACGTCTGTAATGGGGGTGCGTTTCAAGCAGTGAGTTGTCACTGAGTTTATTTGTCGGAAAATCAGATCATCGAATGTGTTCACAGGCGCTTGCAGAATGTCTATGGAGTCCTGGCAGTGAACAAAAGCACGGTGAGTGGTTGGGCGAGGCGTCTGTCATCGTCGCAACAAGGTCGCGCAAACCTGTCCAATCTCCCGCTTGCCGGTCGGTCACATACAGCTGTAACTCCTGCAAAGGTCGGAACGTGCGGACACTCTCACTCGAGGTGATCCGCGGATCACATTCAAACACCTCGCTGCACAACTAGACGTCTCTGTTGATAGTGCTGACATACTCGTCCACCAGCTGGGGTACCCGAAGGTGTGTGATCACTGGGTTCCTCGACGCCTAATAGAAGACCATAAAATTTTTTCTCGAACTTCGTCACAGACGATGAAACACTGGTTCACCACTTCGAACTGGAAACAAAGCGTCAGTCCATGGAGTGGCGCCATACCACCTCTCCTCCGGTAAAGCCATGGTGACTGTCTTCTGGGACTCTGAGGGGTTTATTCTGTTTTATGTCCTCCGTCATGGTGCAAAGATCAACTCTGAAGAGTGTATATAGGCCATCCCAGCACGGTGGTGCAAGGCTGTCGTACAGAATGGAGATTATGTTGAAAAATAGGGTTTTGTAGCCAGAAGAGTGCGGAATAATATGGTGTATTCGAATCCAAAATAAAACCAACCTGCTTTCAGAAAAAAAGTGTTGCAGACCCTCATAAAAGGACCAGTTCCAAATTTTAAACTTTGGTTACACGATAAATAATACAAATTTAAAGGCTGTAAATTCAACTAAATACCTAGGCATTAGAATTACGAACAACTTAAACTGGAAAGATCACATAGAAATTGTTGTGGGGAAGGCGAACCGTTTTATTGGCAGAGCACTTAGAAGATGCAACAGATCTACTAAAGAGGCTGCCTACATTACACTTGATTTGTCTGTAATACTTTCAGGTCGTACTATGCGGTATGGGATCCTTACCAGATAGGATGGACGGAGGACATCTAAAGGGTTCAAAGAAGGGCAGTGTGTTGTGTTTCATCGCGAAATAGGGGACAGAGTGTCATGGGGATACTTGAGTGGGGTGGTAATAACTAAAAGGAAGGGTTTTTCGTTGCAGTGAGACCTTTACACATAATTCCCATCACCATCTTTCTCATACCAAAGCCATTTTTTTTACTCTAATACACAGGGAGAAATGACCATCATAGTAAAGTAAGAGAAATGAGAGCTTGCACAGAAAGATCTGAAGAGATTGTTGGAAAGATTTAAGAGTTTGTTTTTCCCAAGTGATATTCGAAGGTGAAAGTATAGAGAAACAGTCTGAAAGTGGTTCGTTGAACCGTCTGCCAAACACTTAAGTATGAATTGCAGAGTAGTCATGCAGATGGACCGAGGATAGATCTTGTTAGACACGGGATACCCGAACATCATGGACACAGTTCACAGAGACACGTGGCAGGCGTGGAGAGGATTGTCCTGTTGAAAAACAGCACCTCTATACTGTCATACGATAGGTAACACAGGAGGACGCAGGATGTCCGCGATGTACCGTTGTGCCGTCAGAGTTCCCTCTCAAACACAACCAGCCGTAACTTGAAGTCATACCTGCCACTCTCCCACACCGATGTGCCTCTTCAAAACACTGGTACAATGAGACGTCTCTCTGCAGGTCGCCGCGATACCCACCGACGGTGGTCATCCAGGGTACAGCTGAACACAATGCGACGCCATTCATCGGCGGCCCATGCTTCCCCTTCACAGTACCACTCCAACCGCAGCGATCTGTGTAGTGGTATTAACGGCAGCATACACATGGGACGATAATTCCTTAGTGCGACTGCTGCTAATCTACGAGAAATCCTGTGCTCACATTCGCATGCAGTCCAACATCGGGCGACTGTCAAATCGGAATGCCCCACTAATCTGTATATTGCACTGTCGACCAGCCCGCCAAATGGAGACCCACAGTGAGACCCCTTTCCAACCGTCAGGTGTTGATAACGCAGTCTCACACGAGAAGGTGGCATCTCGCATCCCTCACTCACAGTGATCAATCAACGTCTCAAGCTTTTGACGCCCTTTATATACCCTAGCAGGCATGGCAACAATACTAATGCTCTCTGCTGGCTGTTCCATCTGTCGCAAAGAACTGCAGCTCTAGTCATTTGCATACCCGCCGATGGTGTGCGTGGCCATGTCATCTGGGAGTATGCGTACGGAACGATTTGAAGTGGAATGATCATATAAAATTAACTGTTGGTAAGGCGGGTGCCAGGTTGAGATTCATTGGGAGAGTCCTTAGAAAATGTAGTCCTTCAGCAAAGGAGGTGGCTTACAAAACACTCGTTCGACTTATACCTGAGCATTGCTCATCAGTGTGGGATCCGTACCAGGTCGGGTTGACAGAGGAGATAGAGAAGATCCATAGAAGAGCGGCGCGTTTCGTCACAGGGTTATTTGGTAAGCGTGATTGCGTTACGGAGATGTTTACCAAACTCAAGTTGCAGACTCTGCAAGATAGGCGCTCTGCATCGCGGTGTAGCTTGCTGTCCAGGTTTCGAGAGGGTGCGTTTCTGGATGAGGTATCGAATATATTACTTCCCCCTACTTATGCCTCCCGAGGAGATCACGAATGGAAAATTAGAGAGATTCGAGCGCGCACGGAGGCTTTCCGGCAGTCGTTCTTCCCGCGAACGGTACGCGACTGGAACAGGAAAGGGAGGTAATGACAGTGGCACGTAAAGTGCCCTCCGCCACACACCGTTGGGTGGCTTGCGGAGTATAAATGTAGATGTAGATGCAGATCTGGGTGCTGTACTTTTCTTGCCGGGCAGTTTAGGTTGCAGTGTCCATGCAGAGGTGAACAAATTAGTATAATACAGACTAGTGGTGATGCCAACAGTCTTGCCGTAGTCGTTAACACCGGGCCCCGTCAGATCACCGGAGTTAAGAGCTGTCGGGTTTGGCTATCACTTGGATGGGTGACCATCCGGTCTGCCGAGCGTTGTTGGCAAGTGGGGTGCACTCAGCCCTTGTGAGGCACGCTGAGGAGCTACTTGATTGAGAAGTAGCGGCTCCGGTCTCGGAAACTTGACATATGGCAGGGAGAGCGGTGTTTTGACCACATGCCCCTCCATATCCGCATCCAGTGATGCCTATGGGCTGAGGATGGTACGGCGGCCGGTCGGTACCGTAGGGCCTTCCTGGCCTGTTCGGGAGGAGACTAGTGGGGAGAGCTGCAACATACCTGCTTTCGGGGTGATTACTACATCATCAACAAATGGTTCAAATGGCTCTGAGCACTATGGGACTCAACTTCTGAGGTCATTAGTCCCCTAGAACTTAGAACTAGTTAAACCTAACTAACCTAAGGACATCACACACATCCATGCCCGAGGCAGGATTCGAACCTGCGACCGTAGCGGTCTCGCGTTTCCAGACTGCAGCGCCTAGAACCGCACGGCCACTTCGGACGGCACATCATCAACAAGTATCGCATGTGGTGAGTGAACATGACAGCAAATAATCGGCTGAAACACACTAATTTTCCCACTTCTATGATTTCAAGCCCAAACAAATTAGTCACGTGCACGACGCCGACGAAGAATACAGTACAACATGGTAGAGGCAACCCCCGTGTTTTTCCACAGCAACCATCATCTGCTGGGCACTCAGAATTTCAGTGGTACCGCAGAATTGAGCTTGGGAGACCGGAAATGTTAAGAGTAATGAAGAGGATGACAGCAGAAGAGAGGAAGCTTATCCTGCAGTTTCACAGGGTAGAAGAATCTCTTTAGGGGATGCATATAAACACAGGAAGCAGCCGAACAAACGTGCAGTTTCGTCAACCGGCTGGGACATCAATCCCTTGCGAGTCGCGAAGATAGAATACACGGGGTGTCCCAGGAAGAATTGTCAGTATTCATGGACATGACAGGAGCGACCATTCGAAGCAAAAAACTCTGGTAAACGTGGACTCTAAATGAATTCTTTACGAGCTATGAGCACTGCTTCATCATCGATATTGTGAAACAAATCTCTAGCCGGCCGGTGTGGCCGAGCGGTTCTAGGCGCTTCAGTCTGGAACCGCGCGACCGCTACGGTCGCAGGTTCGAATCCTGCCTCGGGCATGAATGTGTGATGTCCTTAGGTTAGTTAGGTTTAAGTAGTTCTAAGTTCTAGGGGACTGATGACCTCAGATGTTAAGTTCCATAGTGCTCAGAGCCATTTGAACCATTTTTGAACAAATCTCTTCTACTGAAAGCTCTTTGCTTTCCGCCGGCCGGTGTGGCCAAGCGGTTCTAGGCGCTTCAGTCCGGAACCGCGCGACCGCTATGGTCGCAGGTTCGAATCCTGCCTCGGGTATGGATGTGTGTGATGTCCTTAGGTTAGTTAGGTTTAAGTAGTTCTAGGGGACCGATGGCCTTAGGTATTAAGTCCCATAGTGCTCAGAGCCATTTTTTCTTTGCTTTTTATATTTTGGTAGGAGGTATTCAAATGGCTCTGAGCACTATGCGACTTAACTTCTTAGGTCATCAGTCGCCTAGAACTTAGAACTAATTAAACCTAACTAACCTAATGACATCACACACATCCATGCCCGAGGCAGGATTCGAACCTGCGACCGTAGCGGTCACGCGGTTCCAGACTGAAGCGCCTTTAACCGCACGGCCACACCGGCCGGCTAGGAGGTATTAGTCGACCATAATATTATTGCGCCTGGGAGTGTGGGCGCTCGGTCGGCTTATAGTGCGAGTTTTTATCGCGATATTTCAAGAGGACGCGCTGAACCACTTGACAGTATATGCGCACCTGTCCTGAAGGCATTCACAGTGCGATGCCTTTTACTTAAACACTACTGTACTTGTTTACTGTAACGTCACCACATGTTTCCGGCAACGGCCACTGAAGGTCAAGTGTAATAATATCGAGGTTGGTCGCAGTCTGGACAGTAACAGCTCTCAAAATATGGAAAGGAAAGATCTTGAAGTAGAAGAGATTTGTTTCACGGTATCTAACATGAAGAAGTGTTCATAGTTCTTAGGGTATGCATCTTAGAGCCCATGTTCAACTATGCTTTTTTGCTTCGAATGATTGTTCTTGTCATATCCCCGAATATTGACCATTCCTCCTGGGACACCTAGCGTTACCGCCAACGGACCTGTGATACAGCTTGACTGTGCCAGTAAAATGAACGAAATAAGCCGCCAGGAGTCATTATTTTACCATTTATTTAAATGTCAGTAACACCATACCGGTTTCGATCTCTCTTGCTCGTTCTCCTTGACGACACACAGATTTAATGTAAAAATATTTCTATGTTTACACTGGTGTCCCACATGTACGTGTTTGTGTCATCGATCCGCCTGAACAGATTTTGAAGTGTGTTTGAATCTTACTAAGTGATTTATGGTCTGCACACTGTGGAGGCTGGCGACGGTGAAACGTCAGTGGTCAGGTGGCTCCAGAGGCATCGGCGGTAACCACGCAGTCTATGCGTAATTCGATTCAGGGCTCACAGCAGCTTGTTTACGTAACTCCACTGTGCGGCCGCAGGTGCTATCACAGGATGCACTCTGTGCGTCGATAGGAATTCGAATGATGCGATTAAAATGCACAGACTGTTAGCCTTGTATCTGTGAGTACATCGTCGCGATGACAGAGAAATATGTGTTTTGTCTTTTCTCCTATCACCCTTCGTTTGACCCATTCGTCTAAGTTGCAACTAGTCAGTGTTGCCTTTGTGTGTACGATTGGAACAGGTTACTGAATTAGGTGGTCATTTAAAAAACAGTAACGGTATTTTTTGCGTTATAATATTAATGTGTGTCACTATACCGACATTTTTATTGCCTCTAGCACAGCTAATTTGCGCTCATTTTTGTCGCCCTTTCCTGCTGGCTACCTTTCAAGGGGGGAATGTTTTCTGGTGCCTGGACTCATTTCGGGTATTTTTCTAATGATTTCTTTGCTGATTCGTTTACGTTCACACTAAATGCCGAAAACACTTTGCAGACCAGTTTTACTTGGTGCACGCTGTATGACCGTAAAAGCGTTATCTGCGTTTGTTTACTGTACCTGTGATCTCTGTCTTGAAGTATATTTTTTTACATACGTATTTTTTCAGAGTATTAAATATTTTTGGTTGTAGTCATTGTTATCGATGGTTTTGTTCCAAATTATTCCTTATAGGAAGTTCTGGCTATATTACGAGGTGTTCTGTGTCATTTTTTTCCATTAACAGAGAACCAGCTGAATAAAAGTTGAATAAATAGTAAATGAAAAGTTAGGTGTCGTTTCGTGTGTAATGACTCTTCCCTCCATCGTAGTATCTTTCAGTTCAACTCGTCACATACGACCAAATCCATATAAACGCTTCAAAAACGGCGTCACAACTACCACTTTTAAGCCAGCTATTCAAAACGGAGTGTCGTCTAGATACTGGTTCCTGGTGTCCTCGTACGACGCATGAATTCTATGACAGAGCGCTCGTTAGCACCCACACGCACGCTCGCAATGGCAGAGGTGGTAGGGAAGAGTTAGTCCTTACCCACACTGTTGCTCAAAGAGCTCTCAGTCGTCCTCTACGGACAAACAGCATCTAAGGCTGTCGTTACCTTCTTCGTCTGCCCTTTAACATTACGCTCCCCAGGTGGTCCATCATCAGCTAACTGTATCGCGCTGAGTTTCCGGCCGCGACAAACGACTTTCATATCGTGACAGTCCCTTGCTTACTTTTATTGACATAAACTACTGTTTAAGGCCTACAGAAGTAAAACAAAAAGCAATGGACATAAGACTTAGGCCACAAACGTGGTTTTTATTAAAGCACGAGGTGTTTCAAGACATCAAGGCCGGTCTTTTGGTAGTTAACATATTATTCAGTCATTATTCCTACATGACAGTTCCCACTGATCCTGTTAAATAAGTAATTAGTCTGATGAGGGAGGGAATGTGACCAAAATAAATCGGTGGTAAAAAATAACACGTCTTCTGTTAGCAGTCGTGAAGACTTGTAGCACAGCTCTTTCATCACTTCTCAGAGAGCACCCAAACCAGTCTGGACTGTGTTTCACCGTCTCTTGGAACGCTACCAGTGTCCAAGACACCACTCTCGTACTGGGACTCAGTTTCACTTCAGCCTTTCCTTGGGGGGTATATACGGTATAGACAGGGTGATTCAAGAAACGTTTACAAACTGACATGGCACATCGAGCTTACAGCAAGAATCACTAATGACATGGGAAAAGGGGATCGCAAATGCCACAAGAGGGCGCTATGGTCACGAGTGAGTGTCCTCCTCACCGATGAGGCTGGGTTCTCACTTGACGGTGTGATGAGCGTTCAAAATGGCTCTGAGCACTATGGGACTCAACTTCTGAGGTCATTAGTCCCCTAGAACTTAGAACTAGTTAAACCTAACTAACCTACGGACATATCACACATTCATGCCCGATGCAGGATTCGAACCTGCGACCGTAGTGGTCTCGCGGTTCCAGACTGCAGCGCCTAGAACCGCACGGCCACTTCCGTTGGCTGTGATGAGAGTTCACAACCTGCATACGTGGGCGGCTGCGAACCCACATGCTACACGTACACGTGCCTCACAAAACGCAAATTTATCTTTAACGTGCGAGCTGGTATTGTCGGAGACTGTTTATTTGGTCCGTATATCCTCCCGGACCGACTTCACGGTCGAATGTATCTCGTATTCTTGCTTGAGGTGCTACCTATTCGCTGCCGCACTGCATTTCAGCACGATGGACCTCCGCGCATTTCAGCAGACAGGTAAGGGCACATCTGCAGGCAGCCTTTCGGGGCTGCTAGATTCGTCACACTGGGCCAGTCGCACGGCCATCACGATCACCCGATCTGTCCCCAACCGATTTTTTTCTTTTTCGAGAGGTGGTATCTGAAAGGCTTTGTGTATGAAACACCTGTTACATCGCCGAAGGACCAAGTGCGTAGGATTGTTGCACCAGTAGATGCCTTCGAGATACAGCAGGTACTGAGATGGCTTGTAGTGGGTGTCCATTTGTAGCACGTGACTAAAAACTTCAACGCCATTGAGTAGCCCCAGATGGCCCTTACGACCCCAGGTTCTTATAAGACTGCTGATTCTTATTGTATGCCCTTATTTTTTAATCACCCTGTGTAACTTTAATCAAGTCCCAGTGTCTGTATTTATTCCTCGTTATATAGAGTGTTTAATAAGAAATACTGCAGTCTTGTAGGAGATAGCACTGATCAGAAGAAAAAAGGTTGGTTCGGTTGTTTTGGGGGAGAAGACCAGACATCGAGGTCATCGGTCTCATCGGATTAGGAAAGGAAGTCGACCATGCCCTTTCGTAGGAACCATCCCGGCATTTGCCTGGAGCGATTTAGGTAAATCACGGAAAACCTAAATCAGGATGGCCGTACACGGAATTGAACCGTCGTCCTCCCGAATACGAGTCCAGTGTGCTAGCCACTGCGCCACCGCGCTCGGTAGAAAAAAAGGCCTTAAAATACACATCCACAAACAAATCTCTGTTGAGACATGTACCGAAATTTCTGTCGATGCTCAGTGGTGTACGCTGTCTTACTGTTGAAGTTCAGTCCTCATTTTTCAGTGATCCTGTTTTTCTCCATATTCAGCAAAATTAGTGCTGGTATCCGTTATAGTCCCTCATTGCATTCACTACTGCTTCCTACAGCAGCCATTATGTATGCACCGCACTGGGGTTCTACCGGTTGCAGGGCAAGGTTACTAATTCCGTACTGGATGAATAACGTAAACATTCAAACTGGCTCCTATTTGTTTCATGCGGGAAATGTATTCTGTTATGGTCTAGAGAAAGAGTTTAATCGATAGGCCCATGCCATTTACGCTGAATGCCATCACCTGTATAGATGTTCAATATGTTACTGCAGCTATTTGCAGGCACGCCATTGCTGTAGACCTCACATAGCTTGCACGCCGGATGTGGAGAAGCGAGTTTCTTAGCAACAGGTCTGAGCGTGAGCTGCCATTCGCGTCGAACAATGTTCTTCTCAGATATGACTGCCAATAGTTGCTCAGGGTGACGTCGGACGTACTGGCGTGGTCTGCCTTCTTCGGTGGGAATGGAGCCTCTAGCGTTCAGCACATTCGTCGTAGCGAGCTTAAGATCTTCTTCTGTGTAGACATCTTCTAGATTCGGTAGAGAGTTGAGATCAGCTAAGGGTTAGTATCGATGGCTGTCCAAGTCATCCTTTTTGTGATAAGGGCATGTCTGAGTGCCAGAAGTCGTCTACATCTATGTTGACGATTACGGGGACGTGGTCTGACGCAAAACAGATTTCGGACTTCTGCGTCCCGGTGAAATGGCAGTGATAGATGTCGAATACGTCAGGGTGCCCTCGCCAGGGATGGTTCATTGGTTGGTGTGGTCCCAGCAACCCCACGTGCTCTTGTCCAATGACATGCAGCGGTCTTCTACTATTGGGGTTGGTGGTCCCAGAATTCGAGACAACGTGGTTCAAATTAAAGTTACCTCTTAGCGAAAGCGTGCCTGTAAGTCGTAGCAGTGCTTCAAAATCACTGGTAACCAATACTGTTCTTGGTGCTCGACAGCCTGATATGAATAATATTCGACCATGCCTGGTGGCGACGGTTACTGAAGTTACTTCAACTGTCGTTAAGTTGTGGTAGCTGCGGGAGGTGATGTTTAAGTGTAGAGCTTACACAGACTGCTGTACCACCGCCAGCCGCTGGACAGTCGGTGCAGTGTCACGCATAGTTACTAGCTCTGGCGAACTCCTTGTTTCAGATTCGTCTTATAGACGAGGTACACATCGACTCATTCGTCCACTAGGAACTGGCGAAATTCTCCTTGCTGCTCGTTGATTCCGTTGGCGTTCCAAACAGCGACTGTTGGGTCATGATTTTCAGTGGCCATATCGTTCACTGGAGCTCCCCTGATGAGTGGAGCTGAAACCGGATTTGACTGCAGATTTAATCATCTACAGGAAAGAGCGTATCCTTTTCGTCAGCGTCTCCGACATTTGTTGCATCATGGCCGCCAGTTGGCTGAAATATGCTTCAGTGGTGATTGGAGCTGTGTCAGGCACATTGTCAACCGCCGCTTCACAACGTTACGGTCGTTGTGGAGCGCTGAGGGCGGCTAATGGCGATTCGCTTGTGAGGTAGCGCAGCCCGGTCTGTGGCAGAACGTTCGTTGCTGAGGCGACATCCTCGTTTTGTTTCTTGCGCCTGTCCGTTGTATTTTACATTGTCGGAGCCATGCACCTGAAATGGGTGTTACTTGGTCTATGATCTTCATGTTGTGACTCTATTGAGGTTTGCCTCTGCTTTGTTGACAAATGGCGGCGGTTTAAGATACACCAGATCTTAGCTACTTGCTTAGTATTTTGTCGTTGGAGGGCCGCATCTCTCTTGTGGAACGGGCATCCTAGGTAGCTGGTTAAAAAAGTCCTCCTGCAATGCGCAAAGACAGCTTTCTGAAGGCAGAGATCGATGGCACACTCGCTGGTGTGGTGAGATTCTCCAAACTTCACGCACTTTGGTGGCACAGCACAATAGCGAGCAACTTGCCCATTCCAAGCAGCGGAAACACTGGTAATGTCCCAGTTTAGCTCGTAACTACGCAATTACTCGGAGGTCGCGTCACAGTTGGTGACTTGATGTATCTTTTTGTTGTGCTCCGTGCCGGGAAGTATTACAAGAGCTTCCGGTGACTCCTTCCTAGTTCTTACGGACTTGAAGCGAGACACCAATCTCACCACGTATTCGGCATCTTCCAAAAATTCTGAGGTCAAATTCGAATGGGATTCCTCGAAATACAGGCTTGAATGAGTTCTCCTCGACAGTCGCGTATTTGCTGGAACAAATCTCTTCTCAGAGATTGCTGACGCAACTGGATAGCGGTCCTCAGCTCTACGGGGGAAGATTTTGTACGTATCTGTATATGCGGTCGTGACAGACAATTAGTGGCCTTCTGTCTTCTTCTTGATGAGGTGGTAGACATGCATGTATTCTTCATGGTACACTGGTAAGTGGCGTGTAGCAGTGCTGCTTAGAAGAGCTACACGACTCAAATTTATTTTCCAGTGTGCCGACAGTATTTGTTGTGTATGGCATTGGTGGGGCAGTATGAAATTCAGCAGCTGGCGCTGGGTTTCAAGGACCCGTCAGAATCGATGGTGAGCCGGGTCTTCCCTCTGCTAGACTTTTTGCTGCGCCTCTGGCCTTCACTATTGGTTGAAAAGGTTTTCTTGTACGCCTGGATGCCAACAGCAGTAAAGGGTTTCTTGTATGGTCTCTTTCGGCACTGACATCGTTGTCACATACCAATCGTTGTTGCCGAAATCTTCGTGCGATTGATGGAGTATGTAGCGCTGCCCGTAGTTGATCTCTCGATTTACTCGAGCTGCGAGAGGGAGTACAAGCCGAAAAATTCCGCGAGAATTTCCGAGGTTCTTCTAGGCAAACGCTCGTTGACTGAGGGAAACACACACTGGCGAGCTCAAGGGCACTTCAGAGGTGCTGCCGTCTGTTCATTATGCGTGCGCAGCCGCAGCCTCGTCTGCGATGAGGGGGCGAGGAGAAGCACGCGGAGCCGCGTCTCTGACCGCTGCGTGCACCTCCAGCCGAATGTCCACCTGAGGAATTTTAAGTGTAGTAGAGCTCCTCCACGCCCGCACTTTCGTGGTGATCATAACAAAACTTCTACAGTCAATTCTGTGAAAGGTTTAGTATTTCTATCTAGGAGTCACAGGATGCGGTGCTGTGATAGACTGTGATATTGCACGTACGTCTGGGTGCGATCATCCACTAACGCAGTCCCATCTTGTCCATACTCTCTCTATCTACACTGAGGTGACAGAAGTCATGGGATAGCGATATGCAGATTTACAGACGGCGGTAGAGAAGGAGTGAAAGGGCAGTGCATTGGCGGAGCTGTCGTTTGTACTCACGTGATTCGTGTGAAAAGGTTACCTATGTGCTTATGGCCGCCCGGCAGGGATTAACAGACTTTGAACGCGGGATAGTACTTGGATGTAGACGCATTATTCAAATGGCTCTGAGCACTATGGGACTTAACATCTTAGGTCATCAGTCCCCTAGAACTTATAACTACTTAAACGTAACTAACCTAAGGACATTACACACATTCATGCCCGAGGCAGGATTCGAACCTGCGACCGTAGCGGTCGTGCGGTTCCAGACTATAACACCTAGAACCGCTCGGCCACCGCGGCAGGCAGACGCATGGAACATTCCATTTCGGAAATCTTTATGGAATTCAATAGGCCGAGATCCACAACGCCAACAGTATGCCAGAAAACTACATTTCAGGCATTATCTCTCATATCGACAATGCACTGAGCGACGGCCTTCACTTAACGACCGGTAGCAACGGTGTTTGCGTAGCATTGTCAGTGCTAACAGACAAGCAGTGCTGTGTGAAATAACAGCAGCAATCAATGTGGGACGTACGACCGACATATCCGTGAGGACAGTGCCGTGAAATTTGGCGTTAATGAGCTATGGCAG
Organism: Schistocerca piceifrons; assembly: GCF_021461385.2. Lineage (NCBI taxonomy): Eukaryota > Metazoa > Arthropoda > Insecta > Orthoptera > Acrididae > Schistocerca > Schistocerca piceifrons. The sequence goes on along the minus strand of NC_060144.1, from coordinate 153,310,987 downwards.
TAGACGAGCGATGCGAGTACCTTCGCTAACAGTACAGCATCGCTTTCAGCGCCTCTCCTGGGCGCTTGAGCATGTCCGATGGGCTCTAGACGACTTGAAAACCGTGGCCTGGTCAGATGAGTCCCAATTTCAGTTGGTACGAGCTGATGGTAGTGTTCGAGGGTGGCGCAGACCGCCTTGAAGCCATGGACCCAAGTTGTCAATAAGGTACCGTGCAAGCTAGTAGTGGCTCCATAATGGTGTGGGCTGTGTTTACATGAATGGACTGGGTCCTCTGGTCCACCTGAACCGATCACTGACTGGAAACAGTTGTGTTCGGCTACTTGTAGACCATTTGCAGCCATTCATGGACTTTATGTTTCCGAACAATGGGATTTTCATGGATAACAATGCGGCCCGTCACCGGTCCACAATTGTTTGCGATTACTTGAAGCACATACTGGACAATTCGAGCGAACTGGGCCACCCTTCGAACATTTATGGGGCATAACCGAGATGTCAGTTGGTGCACAAAATCCTGCATCGGCAACACTCTCGCAATTATGGTTGGCTATACAGGCAGCATGGTTCAATATTTCTGCAGGGGACTTCCAACGACTTCTTGAGTCCACGCCACATCGAGTTGCTGCACTGTGCTGGGCAAAAGGAAGCCCGACACGATATTAGAAGGTATCCCATGACTTTAGTCCCCTCAGTGTGCATAGGCTCTCTACGCTAACGCAGCTGAGCCACAGTCTCTCGGTCTGTTGGAGAAATACCGAGTTGCAAAATGTTTCCAACAGAACGAGTAGTTGCGGTTGTGCAGGTGTTGCCATTACGAAAAACGAAAATCACGGACATGGCGTTGTAACCCTTCTCTCTTCATGAGCTCTACTTCTAGGAAAACAGATTCAAAGTAAAAGATCTGATGCACCTAGCCCATGCTCATTGTCAGGGTCCTCAAAGCTATTTGTGCCATTTGTATTTGTTACTGACGAGATATCTGGTTTGTCTACGGATGAGATACACCCTTCATGTGGTAGAGCTTTATCTTCGGAAAAGTGTGTTACCTACCATGTGTCTAGACTAGAAAATCAAATGGCTCTGAGCACTATGGGACTCAACTCCTGAGGTCATTAGTCCCCTAGAACTTAGAACTAGTTAAACCTAACTAACCTAAGGACATCACAAACATCCATGCCCGAGGCAGGATTCGAACCTGCGACCGTAGCGATCTTGCGGTTTCAGACTGCAGCGCCTTTAACCGCACGGCCACTTCGGCCGGCTGTCTAGACTAGAATAAATGGCACCAAGCACTAAGGGACTTAACATCTGAGGGCATCAGTCCCCTAGACTTAGAACTACCTAAACCTAACTAACCTAAGGACATCACACGCATCCATTCCCGAGGCAGGATTCGACCCTGCGACTGTAGCAGCAGCGTGGTTCCGGACTGAAGCGCCTAGAACTGCTCGACCACAGCGGCCATCTGTCTAGACTAGAAGACGCCTTATTCAACGTAAATCTGAAGTATTAACAAATAGGGAGCGCATCTTTAAATATTCAGCATCTCCAACGTGTGTACAGAATACTTTATAATATGTTGCGCTGTGCTTTACAATTTTGTCCACACTCGAAACCGCACTCGAACACGGTACAATTTAAAAATACGTTACTATGCAGTGGTTTTAAAGATACACAATCTGGCAGGTTTACAAATGGCTGATAGAGTGCACCGAAAATAATTCGAAATAATTTAGCAGACTACTTCGTCAGCAGTACTGGAGAACATGAAAGACAGCATTTTCTAATTTAAGTTGAAGAACTGATAAGAGCAACAAAGATAATTTGTAACTTACTGTCGTCATTTAGCACGGAAAGAACAACAGTACATCAACATGATACACATGTTAGTGCGGTAAATGCAATGCTGAAGATTAATAAAAAATATTACACGCAATACGATTTTATATCCAAGCGCATTCATAATTTTTGAAGGTCGATAAGACCTCATAAGATTTTGAGATGTGATAGTAATTGGGTTATTGTTCTGAAAGGTGGATGAATAATTTTGACAGGTCGATAAGGCCTCATAGGATTTTGAGATGGGAAAGTAATTGGGTTATTGCTCTGAAAGGTGGATGAAAGATGAACATCAACAAAAACAAAACGAGGAAAATGGAATGTAGTCGAATTAAATCGGGTGATGCTGAGGGAATTAGATTCATTTTCACTCCTGTGGTGGCAATTCCTGTATTATACAATCTACAAATTTCATTGCAAGTTTTAGAATTTTCTAATTTGTTTGCACAGTCAGGTATAGAACAGTCGCATTCCTCCACTTAAGCACTGAAACACTCTACGTGGAATATGGTCACTGTTTAATTCATCATCAGACTCCCACAAAACCCTGTACTAGACGATACAATAACTGTAAACAGTGGGTAGTAACAAAAGAATTGCTGACTTGACCATGTGGGCGGCGCTAAGGCTCCCATCTAACACTGTGTGAAGGGAGTAGCGGTGATTCATGTGAAAAGCTGGGCGGACCTATTGGTCCAGCTTCCTAGTGGCCAGAAATCTTAACGTAACTGCCAGTCTATGTTCGAAAGGAAACGCAAATTAATAACTGGAAGTTTTTTGCCATTATGAAATCCTGTGCAATATATATATATATATATAAAATGGTTCAAATGGCTCTGAGCACTATGGGACTTAACAACTATGGTCATCAGTCCCCTAGGACTTAGAACTACTTAAACCTAACTAACCTAAGGGCAGCACACAACACCCAGTCATCACGTGTATATATATATATATATATATATATATATATATATATATATATATATATATATATTAGTTTTATGGACTGCCTCATGTTTGTATCTTGTGCGTAAATATCTTTTTCAGTGATGGTGAGCAGCTTAAAACAAAATATTCTCTTCCATTCAAATGAAATTACAAAACGAATCTTGATGTTGAAATCTATATGATGAAGTACGTTACTTCAGAGTGATGGTAGTCAATGCAAGATCGAGAATACGGACACTGCGGATCCGCAAAATGATATTAGGTACTATATTTTAGCTGTGTTCAATTTAAGGGAAGGTTTACTATTTTTGGCCTGAAAAAACCAAGTTCTTTAAGAATTTTTTTTTCTCGGGATATGTTATAGATATCAATGTCAAATTTTGTCAAAATGCTTATTGCTATTTCCTCTACAAACTGGATTTTTTTCGAGCGGAAATGTCGAAGACCAAACGCGGAAGTGCCGTCGGAACGAAACAAAATTTCGATGTAGACCTCCAAGCGCGGTATGTCACAGGTCAGCCGGCTCGTCTAAAATCAAAATTGCGTTGACGTTAGCGAATTATGTAAGATTCTTTATAAGTTGTACCTCGATTAAGTTATTTGGACCATATGAAACAAAATGGGGGACATTTGAAAAAAAAAATGTTTTTTTTTCATCGATTTGTCGACTTCGTCGGCCAAGTAAAAATATTTATAGTTGATGGATCGGAATAAAAGTGGTACAACTCCTAGACAATTTAGTTAGCTTCGTCGGAAACAAATAATCATGCCAATTGGTTCAGTAGATTTGAAGTTACCATACAGCGCGAAAAAAAAAACGTCATTTTGAGAAAACCGCGTTTGAAGTTTTGACTACATATAAATGCAATACAATGCAACGTATGTTCAATCTGCTATTCAGGGTCCAGAAACTAGTCCTTCCTCTTCCTCATAGAGGACGTTCTGCTCGATCTGGGCCATCCTGCGCTACTCCAGAGCCGCTCGTACGACCGGTGACAAGCGGTTTTCGGCCGCTTGAATCCGGCGGTCGTCCGAATGCTTGGCGAACTGCATCGGATAGAGTCCCAGGGTGACGTCCATCGTTGTCATGGTCTTCAGAATTGCTGAATACCCTTCTTTGAAGCTGCTCACTGCCAGGAAAGTCGCAATCTCCACAGTCTTCGTACCAGAATGCAAATGCTTGGGGGCTAACTTCCAAACTTTCATTTGAATTTTGCGTGTTTCCTCCCAAGCACCAGTACAATAAGTCACCCTCCGAAAGAAAAAAACTGGTGCGCGAAAAAAGCCGATTTCAGGCAGGTGCATTTTTTTTGTTCAACCCCGAATAACAAACATTTCCGTTCCGTATTCGGAAAAACCGTTTCAGGGGTGGATTCTAAACACTTTTATGGATCCAAATATGCAATTTTTAAAAAATCGATTTTTTGAACCAAAAGATAGTAAACCTCCCCTTAACATCAAAAATGGGCGGAAGACGGAATTGAGTTAGCTACGTATGTAAGATAGTTGTAAAGCATAATTTGCTGCACAGGGAATCGACGAGTCTAAAATTTTCTTCGCGATTTCCTCCGCTTTACTTCAACAATCTCTAACAGAGTTAACGAACAAAAAAAGCGTGCCTGAAAACCGAGAGGTCGCGGGATAGAATCTCGGTCGAACCTAGAAAATTTTTCAGTCTGAATTTAATCTAGCCTTCCCACTTCGAAGATATGGTTCGCATTGTACACTAACAAGCAGTCCCCTTTTCCCCCCGGTAGATTTCTGTGGTAGGTTAGGCACACGTAAATCGCCGAAGTGGCGTCCAATTGAGACTTGCTTCAGGACGTTAGGCTACGCGATATTAATATACCTCACAAGTTATGTGACGGCTACGGAGAGCCGAAGACTCACCCTAGCGTTACAAGGAAGACACTGTTGCGAAAGGACGCATAACGTTCAATGTCAAGTGAATCACTTTAGCTATTTGCATCTGGTTGCACAGCCTCCCGTGTTTTCCTCGAGACTCCTTGACGGTTACGTTCCGCCCCGTTCCGTTTGGTGACCAGTGTGAATGCCGGCGTTTCAGATGCATTACGGAAGGTTTTACCGCTCTGTTCCGTGTGAATCGACCTTTACGGATTCGTGCACCCTGGCTCTATAGGCAACCAGAAACGCCGGCCGCTGATGGCGGGACGATAAAGCCGCGGTCGTGCGCGCTGACCGTGATGTGATGTGATGCGATGCTGGCTCGTCATCCGCCGCCACACACGGAGAGCGCCGCCTAGCGGAGGCCCCGGAAACCGAGACGCGGCCTCGAAGCGCGAATACAATGCGATCCGTGGGAGCTCAGCTGCAGTCGTACACACAACCGGCCGGCGCTGTACCGGCCCCCGTAAACAACACGTGTCACCGTGCGCTGTTGTCATTTCCGGGAGCTCGCGTGCACGGCGCTTCAGAACCAGTGCCAGTGTGGGCGAACGTAATGTTGTTGTTGTTGTGGTCGTCGTGGTCTTCAGTCTGAAGATTGGTTAGATGCAGCTCTGCCGCGCGGAGTGGACGCGCGATTTGCAGCGCCACGTCACGAATCACGGATAACGTGGCACCTCCCGCCGGAGATTCGAGTCCTCCCTCGGGCACGTGATTGTGTGTGTGTGTGTGTGTGTGTGTGTGTGTGTGTGTGTGTGTGTGTGCGCGCTGTTCTTAGCATACGTTACTTTAAGTAGTGTGTATGTCTAGGGACCGATGACCTCAGCAGTTTGGTCCCTTAGGAATTCACACAAGTTAGAACTTAAAAAAAAAAAAAAAAAAAAAAAATGCAGCTCTCCACCTTAGGCTGTACCAGTGGTCCCAATAGGAACGGTTGTTATCGCTGAAACAACCGGTTTTCGGTCATCCGGTTTTCTTCGTTTCCATTTTAACCTGACGCCTGACGCCCTGGTCTCAGATATACGGACGGAAAAAGTCATCCCATATGATTCGAATATTGGCATGATATGTGCTATACGTACGAAACGGGGCATCCTGGAATGAACAAAAAATAAGTGAATTACATTACTGAACACCGCTTATAAATTATTCTCCTCCTGCTTTGCACCAGAGTAAAACCTATTGCACAAAAAGCACTTGGGAGATACCAGGAAGGCTTTAGATTTGGCAAATCAACTATTTATCAAATATCCACTCGGAGGCAGATATTGGGAAAAAAATAAGAGAATACAATATAGAAACACATCATATACTTGCTTATTGTAACACTCTCAGTATCGGCCCAATAGTTTCCACCTCCGCAGATTCTAGGCAATTTTAGCTATGTTAAAAAATTTATATCTCGGAAAATATCGAAAACATAAATACAGAATTATCACCATTTTAAGGCCATTTTGCCTTCTTTAATATGCAGCTATGAACAAAATCCTGTCTGATACAACATGAACAAATTATGTTATTATACATGACGTTTTCGTAAAATTAAAATAGCCACACATTCGTATAAGTACAGTAAATGAGTTCACAGATACATAATGATTAGTGCTGAATATTGTATACAAATACAATAGCACTTTGTACATGGATTTATACGAGATTTTCGTATGAAATATTTTAAAACAGGGTTCCATACACAACGCCTCGCATTGATAACGTGTCTCCTTGCGAGAAGCGCTCCCACTTTCTTTCTTTGATTTTGAAGAACGAACATAACTTACACGGCAGGCATTTTTTTGGCTTGTGGTTGGTAAATGTTGCAGGAATTTGTGTGCCCGTTTCGGTTATTTGGAGCTGTTGGCAATCAGTTATCATCATTTTATTTGCCTGAAATGAACTGTGCAACAAAAATGCATTCGATACTCTTGCTAACAGCAAATGAAAAACCAGTTTCCGCTACCATTTTACAGTTCTGTGCCTGAGCACATTGTACTGCAGTCGCTTTCAAAGACACCTGTGCCGTCCAAATCATCTTCACTATATAGAGTATCGACAATGTCTCAAAAATTCTGCAAATCGGCAATTCCTTCGTCCGATAAACCACGGTGCGCCATTTCTCTTACACAGAATACCAATAATGTGCTCCATCCGCAGTCGAAAACAATGATCCATAACCACCGAAATACCTCAGTTCAACCGCCAAAATGGCAAGCAACACTGCCTACGGGAGACCAGGCACCTCTAATCTCACCCAACGAACAACTGGCCTCTGGAAATGAACTAAAATGGCCATTATGGAGAACCCTCAACCGCCTACGAACTGGGGTGGGCAGATGCAACGTAAACATGTGTAAACGGGCATACCGAGACGGGACGGACACGTGCCAGTGCGGACAGATCCAAACAATGGACCACCTCCTGGAATGCAGCAACATGGGGGAAGTGTGCAGGAAAGAAGATCTGGCAAACGCTACGGCAGTGGCAGTTAAATGCGCTGAATTTTGGCGGGACGTGATATGATATATATACTATGTTTGTCTTCATATTGTAATGTGACTCCCCATTTTGAGTTTGTTTTATTTATACATATGTGTATTGTATTTGTATTCGTGTGTATATGTAATATGTGGGTTGTCTATGGCTTGGACACGATTAAATAAAATAAATAAATAACCGCGAAAACAAGACGTACATTTACGCCATCTGGCCGTCCAACTAACAGATAACGGTAGAAACATCGTACAACGATGGACAGTGGTGCGAAAACAAAGCGCAGCGTTTTTTAATCAACAAAATACGCTGGCCCGTAGAACGCAAGGGCTTGGTGCTTTTGGAAGAGCGCGCGGCCCGTAGAATCTACGGGATTGGCGCTGAGAGAGTTAAAGCAGCATATGACACTACAAAAAGAAATAAGCTTATTGAAGTCATGAATGACCTGGGCATACCACAACATTTAATAGGCCTCATAAGTTTAGCTATGGAAAAAGTAGTAATTAAAGTACAGATGCAAGGAAATTTAACACCAAGTTTTGAAATTAACTGTGCACTGAGACAAGGCCATGCACTCTCATGTATGTTTTTTAACATAGCGCTAGAGAAGGTAATAAGGGCAGCGCAGATCAACACAAGACACATTATACAATACAATGGTGCAGGTTCTGGCCTACGCATATGATGTGGATATTATTGCAAGAACAGAACTAGCTGCTAAAGAAACGTGTAGGGCACTGGTGATAGCTGTAGAAATGGCACTGCAAATGAGCAACAACAAAACCAAATACAAGCGAATAATACAATCACAACTAAATACAATGTTAGAAATTGACCAGGCGTAAATAGGATCTGTTAGTGGATTTGTCTATCTGGGAACACTGGTAAATCACAGAATAATGTTAGTATGGAAATACAGCGGCGCATCCACCTTGCTAACAAATGCTTTTACGGCATGGCCCCACAACTTAAGTCCAGAAAAACAAAGTGCTAACTGTATAAACCTTTAATACGTCAGTTATTAACATTTGGCTCAGAAACCTAGCAACAGTGTGAAGAGCTAATAGGATGGTTTGAACAAAAGGTGTTACGCAAAATCTATGGGGTGACTAATGAAGATGGAGCACCGCGTGGACGATATTATACTGAACTTCGGTTGTTATATAAAGATCTTGAAGTCACGAAGTTAATTAAAATAAACCGTATGAAATATGTCGGCTACGTTTTCGGCATGGAACATAAGAACCAACAAAAATAGCACTGCTGCAAAACCCAATGGGACTAAGAAGCGGGAAAAGACCAAGGCTTCGATACTTGGGTGACATACAAGAAGATTTACAAATTATTGGTGTCAGGGGATGGAGATGCAAGACGCAGGAATGATGTGCTAGAACAGGCCAAGGCCCGCCAAGGGTTGTACAGTCAGGAAGACGAAGACGTTCGACCAGAGTGTTAAAACCTCTCAAAAAACCTTTTTGGAAATAGCCGATATTTTGTGAATCTTCAGGTTTTAGCGCGGCAAAGACAGTTCCATTAAGTTTCGGATGTGCAGCAGCAAGAATTCTCCTTCTAATATTTCGGCTACATAACATTCAGCCATCTTCAGAATGAGCCGCAAGACTGCCGCTCCAGTGCTCGCTTCGTCCCTTTATACTCGTGTACCGCGTGCGCGGTTGCGCGGTACACGAGTGTAAAGGGAAGAAGCGATCACTGGAGCGGCAGTCTTGCGGCTCACTCTGAAGATGGCTGAATGTTATACAGCCGAAATATTAGAAGAACAAGAAGGAGAATTCTTGTGGCTGCACACCCGAAACTTAATGGAACAGCCGATTTTTTACTGCTATTTATTCCAAATCGTAAAAATAGACTTAAAAAAATCTAATGGAGGTGAAAGAGAACGAGATCTTTATCTATACGCGGTTGAGACTGTGGCAGAAATCGGACTCACTGTCTCCAGCAAAGATGACGAAGGTGAAGAAGACCGGTGCGGCGACGGCGAGAGCGAAAGGTCACAACCATATGACTTTCCTGCATCGTCAGTTTTGGACGGTATCAATTTTTCGTTCATAACCACAAAGTTCTGCCCATAATGCTCCAAAAGTTCTTAATTGGAGAGAGATCCGGTGGCCTTGCTGGATGAGGTAGGGTTTGGAATGTAGAAAGACAAGCAGTAGGAGCTCTCGCCGTGTGCGGGCGGATATTATCTTGCTGGAATTTTAAGTCCAGAGATGTTGCCATGAAGAGCGACAAAATGGGGCGTAGAATATAATCGAAGTACCGCTGTGCTGTAAGGGTGCCACTGATGACAACCAAGCGGGCTGTGTTACGACATGAAATGGCACCCCAGACATTACTCCTCGTTGTCTGGCCGTATGGCGGGCGACTGTCAGGTTGTTATCCCACCATTGTTCGGAGCGTCTCCAGACACGTCTTCTCTGGTCACTGGGGCTAAATTCGAAGCGGGAGTCATCAGTGAAGACAATGTGATCCCTTCACGGAAAGCCATCCTGGACTTACATTTCAGCAAGATAACACCCGCCCGCAAGCGGCGAGAGTTTCTACTGTCTATTTTCGTGGTTCCAAACCCTGCCTCTACCAAGAGCGTCGCCGGATCTCTCTCCAATAGAGAAAGTTTGGAGCATTCTGTGCAGGGTCCTCGAACCACTACGGGATTCTGACGATCTAACGCGCCAATGGGAGAGAATCTGGCACGACAACCCTCGGGAAGACATCCAACAGCTCTTTCACTCAATGGCAAGCCGAGTAAGCGTTATTCTCTTGTTCAATTTGTGAAGCTCTTTCTCTACAGTAAATCATAAAAAATTTTCTGAAATTGTAATCATTTGTTTTCTGTACCTATACGTCACATCTACCGATTTCCATCCCATTTGGATAATTCCTCCGTGATGATCGTTTCTTTTTCCTGAAAAGTGTATCTTTCCGGAACATTTTCATTTTACACATGCTTAAATCCCGAGAGGAACAAGACATTTTTTATACAACAGAGCAAGTTTGGATTTATGTCCTGCCCCAAGAACTAAATTGTATAGGAGACAAAGAAAGCAGACATAAAGAGCAAAATAAGGCACTCGATTATACAGCGCAGATTTCTTTCCTTTGTGAGCTCGCTGCAGCACCGAAAAATGGGAGAAAAAGGTGGAGTTCTGTGGCATGCAGACTTCCATTGTGCCTTCTTTCACAAAGTGTTGTCAAGGAGACTACGAGGGTTTTGGCTAATAGCTGGGCAGCTAGAAGCCCACTACATAGAATACAAAAACATGTTTAGTACATGTACAACTCCTAGAGCAGACGTGTTATGCTGATATCTTTGAAATGTTTGTCTGTAATAGGTTTTGGAATCATTTTATGAAGTTGGCAGCGCTCGGAACGCTACCTATCGATTACAGGCATTAGATTACAATCGACGTAGCTACTTCTATCAGTCACCCTGCCGAAAGTTTTCTTTGAACAAACATATACAATTGTTACTCCGAAATTATGTTTTATGTAATTATATAGAGCTTCCATTGTCGGAATTATTGTTTAAAGCCCTTTTACAAACATTCAAAAAAGATAAAATAAGATAAATACTTTTTGTAGTCAAGTTACTGGGCACGATGAGCTCTATCCTAGGTCCCATCCTGGCTTTCACCAGCCCGTATAAGTTGTTACATACATGCATAAAAAACAATTGCTTATCCTCTTGAAGAAACAGCGGAAAACAAATGAAATTGTAAAAACTAATTTACAGAAAGTTTTAATAGACGCATAAAAAAAACAGAGAAATTGAAGTTTTCATCAATAACAGACCGTGTCCATCATTCTATGGACTACTAACTGGATAAAAACGTGTATATTAAAGTTTTTTAAAACATGTCTTACCTTGCAGATGACTAACAATTTTGCACAAATGCCTTGCTGCGACTGAATCAAGCGTACTTACTGTACAATACGATCGCGTTTCTAGGAGCCCAGTCCAACGATCTACTGTGTAAAACCGAGAAGTCTCCACGCACCGAATATGTACCTAGTAACAGCGGGTTGCGGGAAGTCAACAGAAAATTGACTAAACACTTCTGTCCAGCATTGTTCGTCAAATGTTCGCAGCTGTCTTAATGTCTCATTTCTGCCTAAATGTCTGCCCTCATCTTTCATATGTTATGTAGGTAGGTAATTGTTCTTGACTACGTATTATTTACATTTATGTAGGCATATTGTGCAATTCGCACAAATATTAAAACATGGGAATATTAAGAAATGTACAGCGCAGTGTGACGAATGTAGCTTTTAATTCGGAAACGGAAATAGTTTCGCTATAATCTGCAGCGACCATTCTCGTTCTTAAGTGCGACACAAAACGGCGGTTCTAGAGCTCACATTAAGCTGTTGGTAGCCGTACATTAACTGAAGTGCTTTTCAAGCAGCCTTGCAGGGCTGAAGGTGTCGTAGGCACGGCTGAGGTCAACGAACTCTAGTTACCTGATCCCGCTCGAAACCAACCGCGAAATACTGTGTCAAGTTGAAAACCCGTTTAGGAGGCCTTTGGAGCTCTAGAACCAACTTTTGCAACACAAGACCAACTTCCAACTAGTGTGAGGCCATGTTCTATGCTATGCTATGCTGTGCTCTCTGGTTCCACCTCACGGCACGGGGCGGCATATGGCCTCTGCTCGTTTCTCGCCTAGACCAAGGGACTCCTGTACAGTTTCCGAAAGCATATAACCACCTTACGGTCCATTTAGGTTTCTCCCGTAGGTCGGTACTTTCTCTTGTGACTGTCCAGCTACCTGATTACCCTACAATTTCTCGATAGCGCACCGACATTCATTCACAGTGAAAGACGATTGAAAATCATCGTTCTCATTTACATTGCATTGTATGGTAGTTGTGGCACTGCATATCGGCTACGCCGTTATTTGGCCAGGCTGACATTCTTGTTGCTGTGTTTCACTGTTGTAGTTACTAATATGTTCCTAGGCACATTGGCTGCCCTGTTCGGTAAGAGGTTAATTTAAAAACAAAAATTGCCATCGTTCATTTCATCGGACAGATGTCACTTCACCAATTCCTCCACTGCCTCAACCGCCTGGGATGAAGGAACTAATGAATATTTGGTATCTTCTCATTACACATCGAGATTCCAGAATACATATTGTTAATTGCAAAAGCCATGGGTACCTAGAAAGACTTCGTTAGCGCAACATGTGGAGCAATTTACGGGTTGGGGGACTTTAAATATGAAACTATTATGAAAAACGGACCACTCAGCTTCTTTAATTACTGCGTATATCTGTTTACATTTATATCATTTTACCTTATATCATTCTAACTGTATGTTCTTTTAAAATGTAATTATGTAAGCCAAACACTAAATAAATAAATAACCGCTGATTATAAGTAATTATCTACTACGTCTGTAAAGTTCCTGATGTGGCATTATCCTCGTCACACGACTCTTCAGACCCAGTACTAAATGCTGAATGACTATTTGAGGCTGATGTCCATTCGACGAGGAAGATATTAGAGAGAAGATCGGATTGGTCAAATGTGAAGAGAGATGTTGGAGGTAGCCTTTTCAAAGGAAGCTTCGTGGCGTTCACGAGAAGTGATTAAGGATCGAAAGGAAGTTGACCGAACGAGGACGCACGTTGGTTAAGACGCTAGTCTCGTTTTTGGGAGTAGTAAGATTAAAATTTCTGACCGGCCATTCCTAATTTGATTTGCCTGAAACTGCTTGAAAAAAGAAAAAAAAAAGAAAAACCACTAAAACTTTTAGTAATGAACTGAATAATCCTCGTATGAATGTGCTGTAACATATGATCTATTTTAAATACAATCTTTTATTCACAACTGCCTTGATCGCATCTGGTGGATCTATGACAGTACACCGTTTGGACCCCAACGAGCCATCATCAAGATTAAAAGTCTAGAAAATACAAAAATACAAAATTATTATTAAATAAAAAGTTACGAAAGTATTAAACGTGCAAGATAAAGGGAGAAAAAAAAAACAGAAATATACTCAGTAACTTGTTACGAAACTGAAACATAAACTCTTCATCTAGTACTCACGTCGTCACTTAAAATCTGTTGCTCTGGCTGATTATGTGATAGATGTCGACTTTACGTGTCACTTTCGTAGCAAATTACAACGTACATTTGTATTTTTTCCCTTATGAATAAAAGAGAGAAGGAAATCAATGGCATATAATAAATATCAAGTTATTACCTTGCCTATGTGGTTTCCCGCTCTGCTTAAAGGGTACGTAAAAAGGCAATATCTCACCCGCTCATCCATATAAATAAACGATTCTCACGGATTATAATGAGCTGGATGTAGCGACATATTATCCACAACTCACAGTTCGCGAGGCCTTGATCACGAAACAACTGAAAGGCTCCAAAGGGTACGTAAAAAGGCAATATCTCACCCGCTCATCCATATAAATAAACGATTCTCACGGATTATAATGAGCTGGATGTAGCGACATATTATCCACAACTCACAGTTCGCGAGGCCTTGATCACGAAACAACTGAAAGGCTCCCCTGGTCAAATGGCGTCCAATGTAACGAAATTTATGGGCTGAGATCTTTCTCGTTGAAGTGTTCATTCGTACTAAAAGTGGTCGGATATAAAAGCTCTCGGTGTCGTATTCTGAGTAGTTAACAAAGCTGTGTAGCGCCATGGCGTATACACGGAGAGCCCTGTCATTCCTGAAACCACAGCCATCAGATACGGCAGATATGAGTTTCCGGAACATCCGCTCGGGCCACCACCTACGCACTCCGGAGCACGAACGCTTGAAGATTGTACTCACAGCGGTTCGATTAGTTTCCATAACGACCTAATATATGGCGCAGAGAGAGAGAGAGAGAGAGAGAGAGAGAGAGAGAGAGAGGTTTGTAAGACTGGGGTCGTTTGAGAGATGACTGTAACATCCCTTCAGGTAGTTTGATGAAACGAAACTACAGTATTTACATGAAAGATCCTAGCGGGAGTGTTGTATATACTTTGAGACAATTGAATTACACTGGCCTCCGTAGCCATATCACCGTTGAAGCTACTCTAATCTGATTGCACTCGACTTGGAGGTAGCTGATTCCCACGCTGCTATTCGGCTGTGAAGCTAGTGATACACTGAACACTTGTGTCACAATAAAGATAGAAACACAAAAGAGGATAAGAAACCAAACGAAATGTAAATACTCTGTCGCTAGTCAACGGAGACCGCGGGACCTTTTTACTTGTGTTTCAAAATTAATATCGGAGTTAAGCATTTATTGCATTCAACTCACAATTATAAATAATACGTCAAGTTAATGAACGACTCAAAGAGTTTTTATTACATGTGTTCAATGTGAGCACCATTGTCTTACGGCACATATCTCATACGGTACACATCGAGTCGATAGGAGATTTCTTCCCAAACCTCTATCACTGAGTCTAGAATAACTGTTGCAACAACTGCTTTCATCCTGTTTCATCAGTCGAGTATATTAGCCGGTAGCGGAGGCACGTACACGTAGCCTTTACGAAAAAATCGCTTACAGTCTGGAGCCGAGCGACCGCTACGGTCGCAGGTTCGAATCCTGCCTCGGGCATGGATGTGTGTGATGTCCTTAGGTTAGTTAGGTTTAATTAGTTCTAAGTTCTAGGCGACTGATGACCTCAGAAGTTAAGTCGCATAGTGCTCAGAACCAAGCCAACCAAGCCAAAAAATCGTATGGCGTCAGATGGGGTAAACGTGATGGCCATGCAAAACAAGCTCTGTCCCCTTCGGCCAATCCAGCGGTCAGATATAACGTCGTTTAACCAATCGAGTACCGAGTTATGCCAGTGAGGCGGCGCACTACCTTTCTTCCAAATGAAATTCCGTGATTCAGCTTCTTCCAATTGAGGAAAGAGCCATAGTTCTAGCGCATCAAGGAAAGAAACAACCTCCACAGTTGCTTCACCGAAAGAGAAAGGTCCATAAATTTTCCGCCGACATATGCTACAAAAAACATTCATTTTAGGGCATCCTCGTTGCAACTGCACTATCTCGTGTGGATTTGCTGGCCCCGAGATATGCACATTGTGTGTGTTCAGATTTCCATTTTGCAGGAATATCGATTCATCACTGAAGACGACACGATCCAGAAAATTTCATCGTCATGCAGCAACGTTTCGTTTGCAAACTTGGCACGTAAAGTGTTGTCTGTACGCTTCAGAGCTTGTAACAACTGCAACCGATGACAAGGTAATTGACAGCATCTCCTTAAAAGACTCCACACAGACGGTGCTAATTCATGTCTAACCGTCCAAACTGATTTCTTGGGGCCTCTCGTGAAAGACTCACTCGTTCAAGTTCTTCAGTCACTCTTGTGCCGTGTAACGAATGGTGCTCACACTGAACACCTGTACGGAAAACTGAGTTGCTCTTTCATTTTATGTATTATTTACAATTGTGAGTTAAATGTAATAAACGCTACAACGACTTAAAACCCCAACATTCATTTTGAAACAACCGGTACCACGATACTCAGAAAATATCCCTGAACAACCTTAGTGTTGTCGGTGGAGTTCGGGTTCACCCTGTACATAGTCATATCCCATTTGAGAAACGATGCGGTTGAAAATTTGGAGACAGAGTCTTAGTTTATAAATGCGGGTCTGACCCCAACGGATCGCCACTGTATGTGGGTGGCACTGAAAAGCTGCCAGTGTAATGGCAAGGGTAGTGGACTGAGCCAACAGGGAAACCCAGTGGAGGTCTTCGAAGCTGCCCGTCTATGCCAGAGACAACAGGCAGCATAAAGGGTCACGTAGGCAACTGTTGGGCAGAAAATTAAATGTATAGACGCAAATGAACTCACCTTTTCTAAACGAAATGGTTGGATGGGAGACCGAGCATTTACACGCCCGTATACGATGGGCGTTCAGTAAGTAATGGAACACATTTTTTTTCTGAAAGCAGATTGGTTTTGTTAAAGATTCCAGTACACCGTGCTATTTCCCACACTTTTGGCTACAAAGCCCTTTTTCCCTTGATATAATCTCCGTACAATTCGACGGCCCTACGCCACCCTATTGAGAGGGCCTGTGTGTCCGCAAGGTCGACGTCGGAGCAGACTTGCTGCATCAATAACCTCCACGTACTGTTTCCCGCGAAGTGCATTCTTCGTTGGGCCAAACAGATGGAAGTCGGAAGGCGTGAGATTCGGGCTGTAGGGTGGATGAGGAAGAACAGTTCAACGAAGTTTTGAGAGGTCCTAGCGGGTGCGCAGACTTGAATCACTTTTTCTTCTGAGTAGAGGTGGTGTGGGGCCACTCCGTGGACTGCTGTTTTGGTTCCGGTTCGAAGTTTTTTTATTATTTTTTTTTGCTTGTTTGTTTTGTTTTAGGGCGCAAAATCAACTGGCGTCATATGCGCTCACGTGGCCGTTCGGTTCTAGGCGCTACAGTCTGGAACCGAGCGACCGCTACGGTCGCAGGTTCGAATCCTGCCTCGGGCATGGAAGTGTGTGATGTCCTTAGGTTAGCTAGGTTTAATTAGTTCTAAGTTCTAGGCGACTGGTGACCTCAGAAGTTAAGTCGCGTAGTGCTCAGAGCCATTTGAACGTCAAAATTATGGAACACGAAAACAGAGAAGAGTTAAAAAATGACTAAAACTCAATCCCAATTACCATAAGAGAAAACAGCTAAAAACAGGGACCTGGAGAAAGGGCTACTAAAAACACCATACAGAAGCGGAGGTCCAAAACTAAAAATTAAATGGCCTTCGCCATACTGCTTTGACGAATAGAAAGTAAAACGCGGTCTACAGCCCTCGCGTCACTTGCTAAAACAGCCGATAACTCAGACGGCAAACCGTTAAAAAAATGGACAGTTCGTCAGGAAGTGGCCGACAGTTAAAACTTGGGCGCCATGTGTACAAAGTGGTGGGGGAGCGCCACTTATCAAATGACGATGGCTGAAACGGCAGTGCCCAATACGCAACAGAGTTGAAATGACTTCCTCCCGGCGGGAGGGCCGAGAGGAGGCCGTCCAAGCCGCTGGGAGAGCCTTAATAATCCTGAGCTTATTCCCTTGAAGGGAGTACCAATGGCGATGCCAAAGGGACACCACCTCCTGACAAACGGCACTGGAGGGAATGTAGGAAGTAGTGGGCTCAGATACGAGGACTGCAGCCTTGGCAGCAGCCTCGTTTCCTGGCAGACCGACATGACCAGGAACCCACATAAACTTCACAGTGGCTCCACATAGAATGAGCAAATGACAGTTTTCCTGGACCCATTGCACTAAGGAATGGGCGGTGTACAGCGCACATAAACTTTCAAGGCCGCTGATTGAGTCTGAGCAGACGGCACAAGTGGAAAGTCTTTGTCGCCGGATGTACTCCGTGGCCTGATACAGGGCGAAGAGCTCGGCTGTAAATACTGAGCAGTGTGCCGGAAGCCGATATCTAAAGACGTGGGCGCCAATAACGAAGGCACACCCGACACCACGGTCAGTCCGAGAGCCATCAGTGTACACAAAGGTACTATCGCGAAATTCCATGGAAAGGTCGTGAAACTGAAGGCGATAAAGCGAAACTGAATGAAAGTGAATGAAGGCCAAGGTTAACACGGGCCGCTTCATGAAGCCAAGGTGGCGAAGGGTTCATTCCCACCGGCAACACTCACTTCGGGCTTTGTACCATGCCTCTATGATAGTAAAATTAAGACACGTGCATTAAATAGGCTTAAATATCTCATGAAAATTCTCGCAATAGATCAGATATTGCTTAATTATTCAATTTACAACAATGAACAAAGTAATCGACAGTTCAGCAGGATAGTAACTACGTAATGGCTGCTACACTGCTGCAGGGCCTACATATTATTATTATTATTATTATTATTGTCAGTGGTCGTGCACAGAGTACTGCCAGCCTGATGTCTTTGAATTTCTGCCAGTTCAGAAGTAAGGAGTTCGACAACAAAGTGATTTACAAAAAGTAAGGATACTCCACTCATTTTAAATGGAGGTAGACGGTGTGGATAAACCAAGTGCCGCAAGGGAGAGGAATGGTGCAGAGGAAGCATGTTTTGCTACTCTCAATGGGGATAATTAGCTTTCTGTTCTGCGAAGGAATTGTAGGTATCGCTCGCGATGCACGAGAATTGTTTGATCGTTCTATTGCACTTTCGGATAGCGGCCTCAAAAAGCCTGGGGACCACCGTATTAGAGGCTTTTGTGACTGTGTGTTGACAGAAACAAAGGTAATTTGGATAACATTTCGGCCTTTAGGACGGATGCTTAAGCTGCGGTCATTACCCTTTGTGTGATCTCGGAGAGGTATGGACGCACGTTATCGCGGCACAGAATCACTCCCTCCGTGAGCAGCCCAGTCCCTTTGCTCTTGATGGAGCGGTGTAGTCTACGGAGTGTGTCACAGTACACGTCAGTGTTAATAGTTTTCCATGCTCGAAGAATTCGTTGAGTATCGGACTTCGGACGTCGAAAAATTCGTTGAGCACCATTTTGCATGCTGATGGCACACCTTTGACTTTATAGGGGGAGATGACGACAATACGTTCGTGTTCCTAAACGGCTCAATACGTTATCCAAAAAGCGGCATATGCAAATTTCAACCGTTTTACGACATTTCATACCTTTTCGTTTGAACACTCCTTATATAAGTAAACATGTAAAAAGTAATTTAAATGATTATTTGGCTGAGTAGATTAGCGCTAGTCATAATTTGTTCTTAGTATCTTCATTGAAGTGGCCTGCAGTAGCTGGTTCTGCCTGTTAGCACAGGCCACATACCAAGAGGGAATGTGTGAAAGAATGGACGATGGGGATTTGTTGGCCAGTCATTTCGAATTAAAAGTTCGGTGTCTGTAATTACTGTGAAACACAGCTTAACAAGGAAAACTATAAGCGGTCCTACCCTTGCCTCTTTTTCAGAAGCGGGCTGCTAGATCCGAACACCACCCAAGTGTTACGGTGAAGCTTCAGGAACTCAAATGGGAATCCCTGGAGGGAAGGCGAAATTCTTTTCGAGGAACTCCATTGAGAACATTTAGAGAACCGGCATTTGAAGAAAGGATATGACTACTAGTGGTAAAGGGTATCTTCCGCAATGCACCGCACGGTGGCTTACGGAGTATGTATGTATATGTAACGATAAGGGGAACGAGCCGGAAACCACCTATAATACATATACGAACCACTGGTGGCGTCTGATGACTATTATATGAGCGACGTCACTTTCGGAGGAAATGTTACACGAGCCTTTTACACTGACAATCGTATCTGGCACTTTCGACTGTGATCGGTTAAACTTCACCTAGAGTCAGAACCAGTGGCGAGTCGCTACAATCACCTTCGGCTTTTATTGGTGAAGTTCCGAAAACGGCAACTACGAAGCTTTCGGCGAGCGCCAGCCATCCTCCTCGACTCAGATTGGAGTTTCGCTCATTCGGTATTGGAAAAAAACCGCCACTGCAACGAATACACCCAGCTATCTGGTGCAGCAGATCGTTATTTCTCTGGACAAAAGTGAGTGGGCTGAAGGTACTTGCCTAAACGCTGTGATAAGACAAGGGGGCTCAGTATCTCCAATCGATACTTCTGGGTGTTTGGTATCACACCGCATGCTACACGCACATGAGATGGAAGCATGTCACTCGCTACGTGTGATCAGAGAATTTCTTAACGCCAAATATTGTCTTTGCAACTGCTTCTTTCATTCATCTGAAGGAAAATTTGATTCACCTTCTAACAGTGTTTTTTAACTTCATCATATTTTTGCAAGTTTAACTTTGCTGTTTAAAACTTTTAATCACTTTATTTCACCTGACCAAACGGAAATTTTTTAGATCTGTAAAACATTGATGACACTGCATCACTACACTTCTATATGAAATAAATTTAAAACAGCGACACCAAAATTGTGAACGAACTTTAATTTTCCCCATCGATTTTAATCAAAATCGATGTTCGACAGTTATCCCAGTCGCGAATCACTAATTTCTAACAATTTAAAAAATACAATATCGATTTTATCTAAAAGAAACCATTAATTACAGTTTTTACATTTGTACAGATTGATGACACTTCACTTTGCTTCACAGAATTCCAGTTAAAAAGAAACATTAGGCAGCATTCTTAAACAGATCTATGACTGGAACAAAAAGTAGAAACAGTATTACCTACGTTTTATCAAGGCTTCAGATTTTAGAGGTAAGTAGATCGTATATCCTCCCCCCATGAACCATGGACCTTGCCGTTGGTGGGGAGGCTTGCGTGCCTCAGCGATATAGATAGCCGTACCGTAGGTGCAACCACAACGGAGGGGTATCTGTTGCGAGGCCAGACAAACGTGTGGTTCCTGAAAAGGGGCAGCAGCCTTTTCAGTAGTTGCAGGGGCAACAGTCTGGATGATTGACTGATCTGGCCTTGCAACAATAACCAAAACGGCCTTGCTGTGCTGGTACTACGAACGGCTGAAAGCAAGGGGAAACTACAGCCATAATTTTTCCCGAGGGCATGCAGCTTTACTGTATGGTTCAATGATGATGGCGTCCTCTTGGGTAAAATATTCCGGAGGTAAAATAGTCCCCCATTCGGATCTCCGGGCGGGGACTACTCAAGAGGACGTCGTTATCAGGAGAAAGAAAACTGGAATTCTACGGATCGGAGCGTGAAATGTCAGATCCCTTAATCGGGCAGGTAGGTTAGAAAATTTAAAAAGGGAAATGGATAGGTTAAAGTTAGATATAGTGGGAATTAGTGAAGTTCGGTGGCAGGAGGAACAAGACTTCTGGTCAGACGAATACAGGGTTATAAATACAAAAGCAAATAGGGGTAATGCAGGAGTAGGTTTAATAATGAATAAAAAAATAGGAGTGCGGGTAAGCTACTACAAACAGCATAGTGAACGTATTATAGTGGCCAAGATAGACACGAAGCCCACGCCTACTACAGTAGTACAAGTTTATATGCCAATGACGAAGAAATTGAAGAAATGTATGATGAGCTAAAAGAAATTATTCAGGTAGTGAAGGGAGAGGAAAATTTAATAGTCATGGGTGACTGGAATTCGACAGTGGGTAAAGGGAGAGAAGGAAACATAGTAGGTGAATATGGATTGGGGCTAAGAAATGAAAGAGGAAGCCGTCTGTTAGAATTTTGCACAGAGCATAACTTAATCATAGCCAACACTTGGTTCAAGAATCATAAAAGAAGGTTGTATACATGGAAGAATCCCGGAGATACTAAAAGGTATCAGATAGATTATATAATGGTAAGACAGAGATTTAGGAACCAGGTTTTAAATTGTAGGACATTTCCAGGGGCAGATGTGGACTCTGACCACAATCTATTGGTTTATGAACTGTAGATTAAAACTGAAGAAACTGCAAAAAGGTGGGAATTTAAGGAGATGGGAGTGGATAAACTGACTAAACCAGAGGTTGTACAGAGTTTCAGGGAGAGCATAAGGGAACAATTGACAGGAATGGGGAAAAGAAATACAGTAGAAGACGAATAGGTAGCTCTGAGGGATGAAGTAGTGAAGGCAGCAGAGGAACAAGTAGGTAAAAAGACGAATATTGAATTTAATTGATGAAAGGAGTAAATATAAAAATGCAGTAAATGAAGCAGGCAAAAAGGAATACAAACGTCTCAAAAATGAGATCGACAGGAAGTGCAAAATGGCTAAGCAGGGATGGCTAGAGGACACATGTAAGGATGTGGAGGCTTATCTCACTAGGGAGTAAGATAGATACAGCCTACAGGAAAATTAAAGAGACCTTTGGAGAAAAGAGAGCCACTTGCATGAATATCAAGAGCTCAGATGGAAACCCGGTTCTAAGCAAAGAGGGAAAAGCAGAAAGGTGGAAGGAGTATATAGAGGGTCTATACAAGGGCGATGTACTTGAGGACAATATTATGGAAATGGAAGAGGATGTAGATGAAGATGAAATGGGAGATACGATACTGCGTGAAGAGTTTGACAGAGCACTGAAAGAGCTGAGTCGAAACAAGGCCCCGGGAGTAGACAACATTCCATTAGAACTACTGATGGCCTTGGGAGAGCCAATCCTGACAAAACTCTTCCATCTGGTGCGCAAGATGTACGAGACAGGTGAAATACCCTCAGACTTCAAGAAGAATATAATAATTCCAATCTCAAAGAAAGCAGGTGTTGACAGATGTGAAAATTACCGAACTATCAGTTTAATAAGTCACAGCTGCAAAATACTAACACGAATTATTTACAGACGAATGGAAAAACTGATAGAAGCCGACCTCGGGGAAGATCAGTTTGGATTCTGTAGAAATGTTGAAACACGTGAGGCAATACTGACCTTACGACTTATCTTAGAAGAAAGATTAAGGAAAGGCAAACCTGCGTTTCTAGCATTTGTAGACTTAGAGAAAGCTTTTGACAATGTTGACTGGAATACTCTCTTTCAAATTCTAAAGGTGGCAGGGATAAAATACAGGGAGCGAAAGGCTATTTACAATTTGTACAGAAACCAGATGGCAGTTATAAGAGTTGAGGGGCATGAAAGGGAAGCAGTGGTTGGGAAGGGAGTGAGACAGGGTTGTAGCCTCTACCCGATGTTACTCAATCTGTATATTGAGCAAGCAGTAAAGGAAACAGAAGAAAAATTCGGAGTAGGTATTAAAATCCATGGAGAAGAAATAAAAACATTGAGGTTCGCCGATGACATCGTAATTCTGTCAGAGACTGCAAAGGACTTGGAAGAGCAGTTGAATGGAATGGACAGTGTCTTGAAAGGAGGATATAAGATGAACATCAACAAAAGCAAAACAAGGACAATGGAATGTAGTCGAATTAAGTCGAGTGATGCTGAGGGAATTAGATTAGGAAATGAGACACTTATAGTAGTAAAGGAGTTTTGCTATTTGGGGAGCAAAATAACTGATGATGGTCGAAGGAGAGAGGATACACAATGTAGACTGGCAATGGCAAGGAAAGCGTTTCTGAAGAAGAGAAATTTGTTAACATCGAGAATAGATTTAATTATCATGAAGTCGTTTCTGAAAGTATTTGTATGGAGTGTAGCCATGTATGGAAGTGAAACATGGACAATAAATAGTTTGGACAAGAAGAGAATAGAAGCATTCGAAATGTGGTGCTACAGAAGAATGCTGAAGACTGGATGGGTAGATCACGTAACTAATGAGGAGGTATTGAATAGGATTGGGGAGAAGAGACGTTTGTGGCACAACTTGACTAGAAGAAGGGATCGGCTGGTAGGACATGTCCTGAGGCATCAAGAGATCACAAATTTAGCATTGGAGGGCAGCGTGGAGGGTAAAAATCGTAGAGGGAGACCAAGAGATGAATACAGTATGCAGATTCAGAAGGATGTAGGTTGCAGTAGGTACTGGGAGATGAAGGAGCTTGCACAGGATAGATTAGCATGGAGAGCTGCATCAAACCAGTCTCAGGACTGAAGACCACAACAACAACAACAGATCGTATACCAGACTGAAATAGTACCGAAACTTTTTAAATGCGTTTATTTTATCGTCAAAGCTAATTTATAATTTATTGACATGCACGTGTGTTCTCGGAAGAGAGTTTAGCAAAATGTGGTGGAATACACGGTCCAGCCACAATAACGTGACCACCCGTCAAAATCCTGAATAACCACCTTCTGCAGCACGGACCGCTACGAGACGGCCAGGAAGTGAGTTAACGAGATTTTGGAAAAGTACGAACAGGGATGTGAAGCCATGCGAACTCCAATGTCATGGCCAGCTGCCCTAGTTTGATGATCCATGGCGCGAACAGCCCGATCGAGGTGGTCCCACAGATTGTCCAGTGGGTTTAAATCCGTGGAGTTTGCTGGCCAGGGGAGTGCGTTAAACTCATCCTGGTGCTCTGCCCTATAGAGCATAAAACATGATTCATCTGAAAAGGCCACCTGTCACCACTCAGTGGACATCCAGCTACGGTAATGGTTTGCAAATTTCAGCCTTCGTCCTCGATGAACAGCAGTTAGCAAGGGTGTATCAACCTTGGCCTGCTCCGGAGGTCCAGATACAGCAGCGTTCGCTTAACGGTTGTTCAAGAGCCGCCAGAGGCGGTCAAATTCAAAACAATTACCGTGTTTTCTTGCTATCAAAAATTGGAACATTCCTCTTAAATGCAAACTTTGAATTATTGTTCTGCTCGCCCTAGAAGCGGCGTTATTACCATTTTCTCCCACGACTGCAGGGGAAACGGGCGGGACCGTTGAAGCATCTAACATCCTCTCGTGACTTCTTGGCGAACTACTTGGCATTTTCTCGTCCTGAAGTTAAATATTTCCTTATCGGTATCCATAAGCCTAGTGTGCAAGGGTTGGCTACGTTGTGCAAGGGTTGGCTAAGAGCGCCGAACGCCATCTCTTTGTTATTCATTGTTTCGAATTACTTCAGTGTTGCGCCCGTTGTTTGTAACATTATACTTCTTGTATAAAGCGTTCTTCTTGTTACGATGCCACATTTTAGTAACCGTGTATATAAGAAGAGGAAAACCGTAAAGAAAATGAAATTAACACTAAAACCAAGTTCTGATGCTGTAATTGCGAAAACAATGCGTTCTTCTGCTAAGCAACACAGGCCATAGCCCTGCGACATCGTCTAGCAAGAAATTGACTTGTGGACGTGTCAGATTTTGTGAATAAGTGACTGACAGTGATAACATTAACGAAGTACTGAATATTGGATTTCTGAGCTGAAAGAAAGCGTTCTGTGAAAAACACAGATACCTAATGAGATCGTTAACAATTTAATTTGGACAGTGATTCCTAAAAGGGTGTTTGTAAAGCATCAAAACACCGCACTTTAGCATTTATGATGCAATTGCAACTTACAACCAAGGGAACAGCGTGAAGTATTGAAGGCAATAGGATTTCCACTGTACGGGCACTAAGAAATACTGACAGAGGATGAGAGAGGAGCAGAAAGAAGAGAAAGGTATATGAAATATGATTGAACAACAGACCAGAAAAGACCAAAATGGAAGCTTTTGGAGGATGAAGAAGACGACCTAGGATAATCCACCCTATAGTGCAGGAATGTATTGAGAAGCTTTGACAGCCACTTCCAGTAAACTAGACTTTTCGAATGTATGGAACATTTTCTCAAAATCCACTCAAACTAGGGAGCTGAAATTTTTATATAGCACTCCTAGTAGTCAAATTTACATTGTAACACAGCCACTTGACAATATGTTCCGTAGTTTCATATCATCAAAATACAGCAATTTTTTGTAAAAAAGTTGGGTGTCATTAATAGAAATAAATATTGAAAGGAAACTAGAGAAGATACTCCAACGTAAATTTATCATTACTGCAACACTAAACCACTGTACATGTTGGAAAAATTTCAAATTTTTCTATTTGGTAGATTATTCATAAACGTTCCTCAAACTTCGTGATTTTAACATGGCCAGCAAAGGCACTTCCGGCTCCCCTTGATTCTTCTGCGCCGACAGGTGCGCAACAGTCGCGCGTCTATTCGCATGCACACGTCTCCCGCAGCCATCGTTCACCCCTGTTACCTATGGCCCCGTTCTGCATTCCAGCTGCCTCTGCGCCAGTTTTGGATAGCGCCATTTTTCCATGTGCCGCGAACTTTAACCACCGTGGTCCTCAACCAGTTTACAAACATGGCCGTTTAGAAAATGCTTCCACCCTTGGCCCGAAAGTAAATGATCATGCCCTTTTGGACGTCAGATAATTATCTCCGTTTCCGCATTACAACAACGACTGCAATGCTGTCTTTCTCCCCCCCCCCCCCCCATATGTATTACAGACCCTCCGCTGCTAGCGCAATGTGATTGGTTACTGCATGCTTACGTCGAAAGTAGTCGGTGATCACATTAATTTGACTGAACCGTGTATCTACTCTTTTTTACGAACGCATATAGCATAATATAATTGTTAACTACACTACTGGCCATTAAAATTGCTACACCACGAAGATGACGTGCTACAGACGCGAAATTTAACCGACAAGAAGATGATGCTGTGATATGCAAATGATTAGCTTTTCAGAGCATTCACACAAGGTTGGCGCCGGTGGCGACACCTAAAGCGTGCCTGACATGAGGAAAGTTTCCAACCGATTTCTCATACACAAACAGCAGTTGACCGGCGTTGCCTTGTGAAACGTTGTTGTGATGCCTCGTGTAAGGACGTGAAATGCGTACCATCACGTTTCCGACTTTGATAAAGGGCGGACTGTGGCCTATCGCGATTGCGGTTAATCGTATCGCGACATTGCTGCTCGCGTTGGTCGAGATCCAATGGCTGTTAGATGAATAAGGAATCGGTGGGTTCAGGAGGGTAATACGGAACGCCGTGCTGGATCCCAACGGCCTCGTAATACTAGCAGTCGAGATGACAGGCATCTTATCCGCATGACTGTAATGGATCGTGCAGCCACGTCTCGATCCCTGAGCCAACAGATGGGGACGTTTGTAAGACACGAACAGTTCGTCGACGTTTGCAGCAGCATGGGCTACCAGCTCGGAGACCGTGGCTGCGGTTACCCTTGACGCTGCATCACAGACAGGGGCGCCTGCGATGGTGTACTCAACGACGAACCTGGGTGCACGAATGGCAAAACGTCATTTTTTCGGATGAATCCAGGTTCTGTTTACAGCATCATGACGGTCGCATCCGTGTTTGGCGACATCGCAGTGAACGCACATTGGAAGCGCGTATTCGTCATCGCCATACTGGCGTATCACCCGACGTGATGGTATGGCGTACCATTGGTTAAACGTCTCGGTCACCTCTTGTTCGCATTGACGGTACTTTGAACAGTGGACGTTACATTTCAGATGTGTTACGACCCGTGGCTCTACCCTTCATTCGATCCCTGCGAAACACTACATTTCAGCAGGATAATGTACGACCGCATGTTGCAGGTCCTGTACGGGCCTTTCTGGATACAGAAAACGTTCGACTAGTGCCCTGGCCAGCACATTCTCCAGATCTCTCACCAATTGAAAACGTCTGGTGAATGGTGACCGAGCAACTGGCTCGTCACAATACGCCAGTCACTACTTTTGATGAACTGTGGTATCGCGTTGAAGCTGCATGGGCAGCTGTACCTGTACACGTCGTCCAAGCTCTGTTTGGCTCAATGCCCGGGCGTATCAAGGCCGTTATTACGGCCAGAGGAGGTTGTTCTGGGTACTGATTTCTCAGGATCTATGCACCCAAATTGCGTGAAAATGAAATCACATGTCAGTTCTAGTATAACATATTTGTCCAATGAACACCCGTTTATCATCTGCATTTCTTCTTGGTGTAGCAATTTTAATGGCCAGTAGTGTACATCCGCTCGGATGCGCGTCCCAATTTCGAGAACCTCTTAACATTTTACCTTATGGAGTGTCAATGTGGAGTGTACCTACATGGGAATTTTTAGCTATTTTATTTTTATTCCGCAGTTAGTGGGCTTAGAATTCGGTTATGCATAACGTAGTATAGAACAACAATGCGTGTTCACTAATAGCATAGGCGCCACCTTCTTTTATACGCCTGTGAAAGGGACGATTTCGTATATTCTTTCAGCATCAATGGCTTTGTCCGAGTCTGTAATACCTCATCATTTATGCTGATGCCAAAAGAAGAAAGTTAGTTATTAGGAGTCCAGTATGCGGACATAATTGCTGGAAGTTTTAAAACTGGCTGAAGTTCGGAAAACTTATTTCAAATGTGGGTTAAAACGAGTAGGATTCCGTGAACTGTGCAACTGCAAAGGGTCGTGTTGCACGACTTGGCTGAGCGTGAATGAACACAACAGTAAGTTGGGCACTGGATTGCAACACAGTTCCGTTGAGTACACAATATTTAAATGCTTAGATTCCACAGTTCGGTGAGCTGCGAAGTTGAATTTACTGTGAATAACTTTGGCATTAACGCCTTCTTTCTCTTGTCAAGCAAATGATCGACATTCATCATACAAAAAGAATATTTTTTGTTCTTCGTACACCTTCCATAGGTAAAAGAGCATTACACATTAAGAGAGATACATCTGGAACGACTAAAGACATCTGAAAACAAAGTGGCAAGACTAGACACTAAATCATAATTCATTGGAAGGTGTATTCTCATCTTAATTAGTCAGGAAACAGATGCTGATATGACACCGGTCTAAAAGTCTCGCAGACGATTTGCGACTAGGCTGTGTTCAACCAAGGGCTGTGCAAATTTTAACAGACGAACGTTGCCTCTTAAACGCCTGTTAGATGGTGCTATACTAATGTGACTACTATTGTTTTAAAATCTGCCATTTTTAAAACAATGGCAACTTAAGTCGAGTAGTCTGCTTCCAATGAGCTTAAACGCTCACTGTAAGTAATGCTGTGAAAAAATGAAATTTTCACCTTAAGGTATTCGCTGTATAATTCTTTTAACAATTCCGTGAAGCTCAACACCACCTCTTCGAATCGCCTGTCGTACTTCCAGCTGTCAACCAGTCAACCCCCACACCTGATTTTTCAAGGAATCGACCGAACATGTATAACACGTCGTATTTCCAGAACCATGTGTCGTATAATGATACAATTTTGCAGGTATACGTGGATACTGTCTATAAAATGTGTTGCTAATACAGTAGCAAAAATAATAATGAATTAAAACGTCACACTTGATGCTGAAGTTTAATGCGTAACATCGAAAATGTAGCAGGCGATAAACGTTTTCCCCGCATTTTCATTATTCTAGGTGACGTATGAATGATAAAGTTTCATAAAGGTTTGAAATAATGTGTCAAGAATGCTGAATGTCGCTAAGTGCGGTTACTCTCAAATACTGTATGAAAAAATATAGTCTTGGTAATTTGGACGCAGTGAGTTACGCTGACTTAAGACTTACAGTCAGTTTCCTACTGTAATACTTGTGTTACTATGTTGAAGATTTATCGTTAAGATTGTTGTCCTTAATGAGTGGGTTACGACACAATTTTAAATGTTTAAATTCGGTCAATAACTGTATGAAAAATTGAAAATCAAATATCTGTTACCCCTACAAGGATTTAGAGAGGCAGCCTGCAATAGGGACTTCGTTCGTGGTTAGTCGTTTAGTAATGTAGGTAAAGATACAGAGAAGGCTCAGTTCATTTGCAGAATTCCGTGGATGTCGTGCTTACGTCAGCGGTGAATTTCTTGAAGGGCAACCAAATTCGGTTGTTGCAAAAACCACTGACGCCATCGCACCATGATTCAGGGCATCGGTATGCGACTTATCGTAACAGAGGTTTCATTACACATATCGAAGACTAAAGCACATTCAATTTTATGTGAACATTAGCTGTAAAAATGATCTGCTCCAGATGCATCCTGCACTAGTCCGAAGCTATTACTATATAAGCTTGTTCGAAAATACTCAAAACTAAGCACGAAAAAATGCAAAATCCTTATACGACGTCTAATAGGTGATGAAACGTTAATTGATTCGAACCGCTCGGAAACGAAGCAGCAATCAACCGTATGGAACTTCCAAGATGAACCGAAACCAACGAAAGTTCTTCGTTAGCGAAACGCCCCTCAGAAGACTGCGTGTTTCTTTGATTACAATGGGCACTGAGTAACCATTGATTTATGGGATCGAAGAACAGTTAATGCTGAACGGTATACAATAACTTGTCTGCCACAAGTTATCGGTGAAATTAGGACAAACAATCGATAACGTAGCATCATTCTTCATCACAGTGGCGTCATACAGCATGCACCAAGCGGGGTTGTTTGCACACAGTACTCTAATTCGGGAGGGCGACGGTTCAAATCCTCTTCCGGCCATCCAGGTTTTTTTTTTCCATGATGTACCTAAATCGCTCCAGGCAAATGCCGGGATGGTTCCTTTGAAAGGGCACGGCCGATTTCCTTGTCCATCTTTGACACAATCCGAGCTTGTGCTTCGTCTGTAATGACCTCCATGTTGACAGGACTTAACACCTCAATCTTTCTTCCTTGTTATACAGCACGCACACCAATTGATTAATTATTTGACGGAGAAAAACATCGAATTAATGTGGCATTGCCCTCATTCATCTGCTACATTACCTAACGGCTTTTTTTAAAATTCCTGTCAGACATACATAAGTGTAGACGGGTATTAACATCTCTAATGGACAAAAATGATTCCTGAATTGGTCCGAAAGAAAAAACCACACAAATTTTAAAGACGAATATTTTGATAAATAAAATTATCTGCACAAAAAATTTAAAGTTTTTATTAAAACTTATAAGGAAGCCCTCGTATTCAGCTGTCAGGCAAATGCTATGGAAGAGCATTATAAGGAACTTACTATCCATTGAAGAAACAGTTCACTTTATTTTAGCTCAGAATCCAGGAGAAATAACGCAACTGATTCCTACTAGATGGAACTACTGGATTATATCCCCATTCTTGACAACAATCGTGTTGCGCCGTCACGTCTCCAGGTCTGTGTGGGCATTCCAGTGTCTAACGTCGTGTTAACAACATATCACGTACTGGTCCTAATTTTTGTCTTGTGGTGCAAATCCTAGCATTTTGTTTTTCTGCAGGTAACGAAAAACTGCAAGGGGTAATTCTTGTTGGTGAATATGACTAGCTTTTTAGAAAACTTGTTCCACTGAATCATATCGGTGGGAAAGTCAGAGAACAGCACTCAAATTGATGTCAGTTCAGCAACTTATCTTGACAACACTTTGCAGACTAACTAATGAAGAAATCCATTATGACAGTTATTGGGGAGGTGTTTCCGATAAATGTAACTTAATTGTGAATGTATCGATGTGATGCCCAATGTATACGAAATACAACGGGCGTAGGCACAACAGTATCGTAACAAGTGCTACAAGTTCTGGAGGCAGCTTCGCTACCCGCACTTCACTTGCTGCGGAGAAAGTACAATGGACCTTCATTCGGAGCTGCCTAATTGTTGTCGCGTCGATGGGAACTGCGGAATATTTTTTCGTGAGAAGATTACACATCGCGGTAAAGAATACAAATGCACAAAAGTTTAATTTACGATGTTTACAAGTATCAATAAGCGTGGGTAGAGTTATTACCCTGCAATGCAAATTACGAACAAAGCAATCTATCCGCTGCTTCCCGATGTCACTGCAGGTACCGTAACGGCACACTTCAAACAACCATTTCTCTGAAAGTGGCCAGTTTCTTGTAATAAAGTATTTCAAATATCTATTTTGATGCAGGATTTATCTCCACTAAGAGCGTTTGTCTGACGTATCTCTCTTCCTTTCAAGACAGAAAGAAGTTGCTTCATGAAACCAATGAAGAAACAATGTCTTTTGACCAAGGTCCGTCGTTGATTTCTCAGCAATACCACATCAGTTAAAATTTAAAAAAACATGGTTGTGCCTTAGAGTAACTTCAATTTCTCACACATGACATAAACGCACTGTTAGTCATAAAAAGAAACATTCTTACCTTTCCATGTCCATGTAACGTTGCATTGTGAAGTTCATCTAATGTTGGTCGGTATGCTGCCTGTATCGACATAATATTGCGGTAATTATCAAGTCTTGGCAGGGCTTCTCTCGTGAAGTGGCGAAAGCTTTTGGCATAGCGCGTGTCGTATCCAGATGTGTCAGAAGTATGAGACAGCAGCATGTTAGGTGAAGTTGGCCGATAATTTTCAAGCGAACCTCTTCTGGAATCGTCACCTTCTCCACGCAGTGGGTCGCTCTCACCATATTCGTCGCCCTCTTCATTTTTCGAAGAAGAGCCATCAACTCTGTTCACTTGAAAACGAGTTCTTTTATCCATATCGCCCAGCTCAACACCCCAAGAATCTCTACGCGCATTGTTCAAAGCACTCTTTTCTGAAGGCATAATTTCTTGCAAATTAAATTAAAAAAAGAGCACTACACAAGTTAACAGAAAAACTACAGATTCACCGGCTCAACCATGAGCACAACACGCAGCTGTCGTGCTCCACGAAGCGGCATGCGCATGTGGTCCGCGGAGCGCTGCCTTATAGGACGCCCAGAGCTGTTTAAAAATACGATCCCTCGCTCGGCTATCGATTGCTACGTCGAAATTACGAGTGCAGATTTTCGAGTGCGATTTAATTTTTGCTATAAAGAAAATATAAATATTAATCTAAAGTGAAGTATCTTTACAGAAGTGAAATATATTACAATATTAATATAATCCTTTCAATGTCGCCCTTGAGGACAACTTCGAAGGGTAATCGATAGTATAATAAAATGCTTACACCAAAGAGAGGATGTATTGTGTCTCTGGTTTACATCAGCTGACGTTTTGATTAAAAACAGTATGTTTACGGTGTTCGTATGATGCGTGTGTCAAATGTAATCAGTGGGAATATGTGCTACGTATCAACGTGAACATTATTTTTAGTGCATTTTGCTTCCTCTTTTCTGTCTGTCTGTCTGTCTGAATAAATTAGTGTTTCCTCTTGCAGATTGGTAATGGCACCCAAAGGAAAATACCTTTCTGTTAGTAACAGGATAGTAACTGAGGAAGCTTACTCCAAATTGACTTCGCGACTAGCGTCGTTTCATAAAATTTGGGCTGTGGTGATAGGTTCACCACCGAATGTTTATTAACTTTCCAGATTTTTATTAACACACACACACTTTGTACACGTTGAGCTATCACATTTAAGATTTCAGATAATCGGCGATGTATTTTATAAGATACTACTTGTTCAACAATGCACTGTAGCGTAATTGTTTATGTAAAGCAATTACAGCTGTTGGCAGTGCTGAATCTCAGACTGCTTGTTATTTAAGTTATAAGATACCACGGCAGTCAAGAAAATTGTGTGGAGCCTTTATCAATTACTACTTTACTACTTTATTATTATTACTTTATTACTATATCTTCGTCGTTTACCAGCCATGGCTGGACAGACTGCGTCAAAAATACAATGTTTATCAACTAACATTTATACAACACCATATACAAAATTTGTTTTACAAATAAAAGAAAATATTTATGCAGTGCACAAAAACACACAGAAAATAGGGAAAATGAAATATAACTAAAACAGGAAAGTAAAACTTCATAGCAGCAAATGAAAATACCATAAAGCAAAATGTTTACAAAACCATGTAGATCACACACAAAGTTTCGTTTTGGCAAAATATGTACTTTAAGTAAAATACAAAATTAAATGTACAGTTAACTGACAGCATAAAAAGGAGATTAAATTTAGGCAACATTATATATAAAACATAACAATATTTATTATTTTGTCCATTCACTAGAACCACCGTTGAAAACCTCTTCCAAGGAATATAGTGGATGTTGTTTCAAGTACTGAGCAATTTTAGATTTTTTTCTGAAATAATTCAGGTGGCAGGGCTTTCACTTCTGGAGGCAGTTGATTGTACATTTTTAGGGCAACTGTTGGAAAGCTGTCTTGTGTGCTTGATAGGCGACACCTTGGCACATCAATATTCCTCTTACAGCAAGTGTCATGATTATGTATTTCTTGTCTTATGCTAAAATTGCTTTGATTTTCTTTTATATAAATGAGGCAGAAAAACACATACTGGCTAAAAACAGTCATTATCCTTAGCCTGGTGAAAATAGGCTTACAGTGGTCCAGTCTTTTGCTAGAGTATATGATCCTGATGGCTTTTTTTTGTAATAGCAACACATCTTTGCAGCCTGGGGAGTGTCCCCACAACAACATTCCATAGCTAATGTGGCTGTGGAAGAGTGCATGGTAGACTATTGTGAGAAACTGGTCAGTTATTACCCTATTCAGCTTTCTCAGGAGGTATATCACACGAGAAAGTTTGGTGCATACATATGCAGTGTGATCATTCATGGAGTGTTTGCTGTCAATCTTGAAGCCCAGTAGTCTGGCAGTCTCCATGTTTTCTTGCTCTTCAATGTTGGTTGGACTGCATATCAAATGTTGGGTTTTTTCTTCATTGATCTTCATTTTATTTATGATGAAGCATTCTTTTATTTCTTCAAACATCAAATTTGATGCACCAAGAGCTTCTGCAGCTGTATGTCCTTTGGAAATAAGGGTAGTGTCATCTGCAAACTGCAACATTTGACTATTACAGCTCATATCATTGACATATATGAGGAATAGTAGAGGTCATAAGACTGATCCTTGGGGCACTCCATGTTCCAGTTTTTGTTCAAGAGAAGTTGCTCCGTGCACCGATACTACCTGCTTTCGGTTTTCCAAATAAGATTGGAGTGTTGATAGAACAACACCTCCAAACCATAGCATCTTAACTTGGTTATTAGTGTTGTGTGTGACATGCAGTCAAAGGCTTTGCTGAGGTCACAGAGTGTCAGTGCCACATAAATGTATAAATATTTCAAACACTAAAAACAAAGACTAGGCAAGAACTCTTTCCCAGCATCAATAACCACCTAGTAGGTGGGGGGACAGCTACCATATGGATTTGGATGAAATTCTATAGTGGTGTGCCCATAGTATACATCTCACAAATAAGGCCACAGTTTGTTTAGCTTTACGTTGAGTCTCATACATTTGGAGCATAGATAATGCTAAAGCTGCATATTTATAATATTTCTACTCTGTATTCAAGTGTGGCATCAAGTTTTCTTTTTATAAACCAGAACAATTGGAATAATTACAAAAATTTCAAGATGAATACTATCCAGACAGTTGTTTCTTCAGCCAGACATGCATCCTGAGACGCTGACCTTACCTGGCCCTGTGATGAAACATTGATCACTATGTGTGCAACAGTCTTCATGCTAAGAAAAATGTGATAAAGACAAAATTAAAAGAAGATGAGAAATAATTCTGGCTTCCATTCATACAGCACAGGGCTATTAACAATTTTTATGTAACAAGAGTTAATTAGACCATGCACAAAAATATGCACACAACTTTCTGTTTCCATAAAAGCCATGAAGAAAAAAATTGTCCAAGGACTTTGACTCCAAATGGGTTATGTTGAGGTGCTCCTTCAATGTGATTACTTGAGTCAAATACAATAAGAAGTTACAGGATCTTGTAGGACAAAGACCATAATGTCATCATTTACATCAAAGGTGAATGTTCTCCAAAATTACACAGTGTTTTTTTTCTGCTTCTTTTGTACTGTGCCTCATATTTAATAGATTTATTGCATTGCTGTTAAATTAACTTTGTCGATTTTTCTACGTGTTGTGTCATACAGTATTTAGATTTGCTGTATGGTCCTACTCTGAAATATTATTAATATTTATTCTTTATTATACTGATTGTGTGTTTGACGACATGCATACTATGTTGCAGTGTATATGGATGAATAAATTAAAATGAAAAATAAAATAATCATCTGACCAAGACAAGCATGACATATACTTTTAATTACAAGCAATGTATTCATTTACTAATAAATATACAATGGAAAAACACCATTTCTGTTTGTGTTCATTAGGTTTTTTGATCATCAATTGAATGTGTTATTGATAAATCTAAATTACAATTCAGAAATAGTCATTTTTCATTTTGGCTTGTACAGGTACATTAGGCATAACTCACTAATTCATCTTGTCTCTGAATATGCAGCATAATCATTTATTATGTATGCATGAAACCATATAATTTTCAAATTAGCTGCTTTTCTGTTATCTATACTATGTTTAATTTTATAGCACTTGAACAGTCGTTATTTATGCTATTTCTAACAGGTGCTTCATTCTGTTTAAACATTTATGTCATTCTCTCAGAGTATTCTCTTTCACAATTGGATGTATAGAATGTAGGCCTTATGACTGAATGAGTGATTCTAATAATATTAGATGCAGCTGGTGTTGTTCCAAGCAGATAATAATTTGACTTAAACGACTATACATCTGAGCAAAAATGGAACACCACTAGAAGAAATAACAGCTGCTTTTTACGAGAAATGATCTGCACAAATTTTTGCCACAAATCAAAAAGCTAGTAGATTCTCAGTGTTCTTCCACCACAAGGAACAATCAAAGAACAGGATCACCATCGACAGTGTCACATGCTTTCAGTCCATGAGACAGTGTAGAGAAGTTTAGAAGAATACTGATGCGAATTATGGTGATCAGAAACTATATGCCAGTGCCTGTTCTCTGCTTGCTGGCCAAAAATTAGCAGTGAAAATTTCTTTCACTACCAGGATAAAGCATCTCATCATGATCTTGTAGCCATCTGAAGAAACTGGGAAAATTCAGCTTGTGACAAACTTTTACTGTATCCCAGTAAATTTCAGGTATTTCACCACAGTTGTGACACCCTGGATATTAAGTCACCTACTGGTTGATAGCTAGGTCCAACAAATGCAACATACTAGTTTCAGCTTCAAAAGTAATACAGTCTGAAGAGAGCATTTGTTCTACACTGTGTGGCCAGTCTCTCTGATTTCTTAAGAAATAATGAAATTCCAGCTATTAGTAGAACATCCATCCAAGGATTTTCTTGTTCAGTTTTATTGTTAATGCACTGTTCATCAATGTAGAAGATCCTTATATTAGTTACAATTTTTGTAGTAAGATCTGCATTGTCTGTTGGACTCTGAACAGCTGGAACATTTTCTCCTTGGTTCATCATTTCTCTGACAAACAAGTCATTCAGTGTTTCCTTCTACATGATCACGGATGTTGCGAAATACTTTATGAAAAATTTCTGCCATATTTCTGACAGAACATAGGCCATGTATTTGCTTTCAAACTCAAAAGTAGGGCTATCACTCCACATTATTTCTTCAGAAGTTTTTCACTGTTTGGTTGTTCTGTACTGATAATATTACAGTACAAAAATCAATGAAAGTAAAAATTGTGTTTTTGCCCGCATTGTTGGTGTTGGAACAGACGAGGAGCATTTGACATTTTTCTTTAAAGAATAAGGCTGCTGTGAATCACAGTCTGTGGACCAAAGTGCATTCAATTTCATTCTAGTATTCACTTGAGAAGTACTTGGCAAAATTTATCTGCAAAAAGCGGCTACCACTGGTTTCCAGTTTATCATATGGAATGCTGCAGATTGTATTTGTTCGAGATTAACATGAGCTTTAAAGCTTGGAAGGTCTCGCACTGTGGCTTTAAATAGGTCTCCAACCTGCCCTTCTTAAATAGAAAGTTGTAATCCTTGATCTGAATTTTCCCAGTGTTTTCAAATAACTTCGTCACCACCGTTTTCTGGCACCAGCAAAAGTTTGCTGTTGCAGCAGACTTCCCATCTATTTTGCCAGCAAGCTTCACATCTATTTTGCCAGCAAGCTTCACATCTATTTTGCCAGCAAGCAGAATTTATTTCCTCATCTCTGAGTGTTTTCTCCCAGACAGAGAGTGAATAGCTGTATAATCAGCATGTTCTGCTAAGCATGCCAAAACAGCCAGTTTCTTCCTCAGTGATTACAACAACACATGTGTTGTTCTCTGTACAACCCTTTCCAGTGGCTGCGCGGACATTGACATGGACTACAGATCCTTGTGAGGATGTAGAGGGAGACTGCTACTTAACCTTATCACCCGCTGCAGTCTCTTCCGATCCCTCTCATACTTTCAGAGTGTATTTTCTTGGCTTCAGTCATAAATTGCTTCTTTATCTTATTTAATTGTGAGATCCACTTGTTTTCCTGGTTTTGAAAATCTAGATTTTCATACTTTAGTTATTTATGCATCTTTTGCAGCTGACTGGAACCCATACGAGCAGTCTTTGACATTGTGTACCCCACCTAGAAAGAGAGGAAATAATATAACTGATAATGCAGTAGGTGGTCCGGGTCTTATTTTCAAGAAAGCTTCAGCTTATTTAATGTTGAGGTTGCCCATTAGACAGAGTCTACAAAACAAATTAAAATAAAAAAAATACAATAACGAAAACTAATTATGGTATCAAATGCATATGCACATATAAAGAAATTTATAAAAAAGGATAACAAAAAAATGTAGTTGTCACATTACGATACACTTTAATACGAGGCGTGTTTTTTAAATAAGTACCGTTATGAAAATTAAAAAAAATATGTGCTAAGATATCTCAATAATTTTATTTTTACATGAAAGCCTGTACCTTAATCTACTTTTCTACATAATTTGTGTCAATATTAAAGCACTTGTCACAACATTGAACCGATTTCTAAATACCCTCCTCATAGAAGTCTGCCACTTGACTTGGTAACCACTGCACCACCACTGTTTTGACTTCGTCATCATCTTGAAGATGCTGACCACCCAGGTGTTTCTTCAAATGCAGGAACAGATGGTAGTCTACTGGGCGCAAGATTGGGGCTGTACGGAGGATGATCTAGAGTTTCTCATCTAAAAGATGTGATGAGATCTTTGGTCTGATTCGCCACATGCGGACGAGCATTGTCTTGCAACAAAACAATGCCCTAGCCCAACTTCATGGACTGTGGCTTTGATTCTGGTGTGACATGGGCCACCCACGTTTCATTGCCCGTAACAATTTGGCGTAAGAAATCATCACCGTTGTTGTGGTACTGCTCAAGAAAAGTCACTGTCTAAACGTTTGGTTTTGTGCACATCCGTCAACATTTCCGGTACCCAACATGCGCAGAGTTTTCGGTAATTCAAGTACAAGAAACGTTAGGAAAGTCATCCCGCAAGGAGGAAATCATAATGCGTATGTTTTCTCTCACATTATTGTCCACTTCCTGCACTAAACTTTCATTAGCGACCGAAGGATGCCCACTCTGTTGTTCATGATGCACATTTGTGCAGCCACCTTTAAATGCTCTCACCCACTTTCTTACCATTCCATCACTCATAATGTTTTTTCCGTAAACTGCACAGATCTCACGATGAATATTGATCGCTTTTAGGCCTTTAGCACTAAGAAATTTTATAACAGCCCCTACTTCACAGTCGGTGGGACTCATGATTATCGGAGGCATCTTAAACACTCAGTACACAATGTGAACAAGGAAGAATCAGACTGTAATGGCGTCAGTGTTTATATTAAGGTACAGGCTTTCATGTAAAAATAAAATTATTGAGGTATATTAGCAAGTCTTTTCTTAATTTCAAAACGGTACTTACTTAAAAAACACACCTTGCACTTAATGTAACCCATAATACAAATGTGGTAAAAATCATTAAAATCATGGCATGTTTAAAACATATAACTCACTAATAAAATAAATAAAAGAGGTGAAATTATTGAAGCATATGCAAAAGAGGCAAAAAATATTGATATTTTCTGTCTTGTGGTACAAAAAAGTTCTTAACTACTTATGGCATAACACTTGTTCATAGTTAAAATATCATTGTGTTGAACAGTGAAAATGTGTGTTCAAGTACTTACTTTCCATGAAGTATACATTTCAAATTTCTAATGACTCTTCCTAAGTCCTGGCAAAGCCTCCAAAATTGATCAGTTTTTGCTTCCTTCAGAAAAACCTGCAGTTAGCCACCTTGATTCAGTAATACAAACACAAACTGCAAATTTTACCAAGTTTTTATTCAAACTATCAAATTTAAAGCTTAAAGGCACAGTATTAACACTTTTTGCTGTAACTTGTGAAAATGTTTTTTGGAGGAAAAGTCTGGTTTTCTCTGGTATGCTCCATATACATTTTTCAAAGAAGGAAAGAGAAAATGGTAACGGGAAGTTCGTGAGAGGAATTAACATCCGTAGAAAACTGGTTTATTTGAGAGTCTGTTACATGAATGTTTTCCGGCCTGTAGTCTCTACAGGATAAAATGACTAACATTCCTCTGATCTTAAATTGGTTTCGAGTCAGCATGTGAAAATTGGCTGTTTCATTGTTGCCATATGCTATCTACAGATGTTGAAAGTAATTAACTTACAAGCCATTATCAGGTGACAACTAATAACTGGCACCCAATTTAATGCTATACTTGGTTTTCTGCACAATTTTATGTAAGCTCACTGGACATAGTATGTGTTTCATCTACATCCACATCTACATCCATACTCTGCAAGCCACCTTATGGTGTGTGGCGGAGGGTACCTTGAGTACCTCTATTGGTTCTCCCTTCTATTCCAGTCTCGTATTGTTCGGGGAAAGAAGGATTGTCGGTATGCTTCTGTGTGGGCTCTAATCTCTCTGATTTTATCCTCATGGTCTCTTCGCGAGATATACGTAGGAGGGAGCAATATACTGCTTGACTCCTCAGTGAAGGTATGTTCTCAAAACTTCAACAAAAGCCCGTACCGAGCTACTGAGCGTCTCTCCTGCAGAGTCTTCCACTGGAGTTTATCTATCATCTCCGTAATGCTTTTGCGATTACTAAATGATCCTGTAACGAAGCGCACTGCTCTCCGTTGGATCTTCTCTATCTCTTCTATCAACCCTATCTGGCACGGATCCCACACCGGTGAGCAGTATTGAAGCAGTGGGCGAGCAAGCGTACTGTAACCTACTTCCTTTGTTTTCAGATTGCATTTCCTTAGGATTCTTCCAATGAATCTCAGTCTGCATCTGCTTTACCGACGATCAACTTTATATGGTCATTCCATTTTAAATCACTCCTAATGCATACTCCCAGATAATTTATGGAATTAACTGCTTCCAGTTGCTGACCTGCTATTTTGTAGCTAAATGATAAGGGATCTATCTTTCTATGTATTCGCAGCACATTACACTTGTCTACATTGAGATTCAATTGCCATTCCCTGCACCATACGTCAATTCGCTGCAGATCCTCCTGCATTTCAGTACAAGTTTCCATTGTTACAACCTCTCGATACACCACAGCATCATCTGCAAAAAGCCTCAGTGAACTTCCGATATCATCCACAAGGTCATTTATGTATATTGTGAATAGCAATGGTCCTATGACACTCCCCTTGGCACACCTGAAATCACTCTTACTTCGGAAGACTTCTCTCCATTGACAATGACATGCTGCGTTCTGTTATCTAGGAACTCTTCAATCCGATCATACAATTGGTCTGATAGTCCATATGGTCTTACTTTGTTCATTAAACGACTGTGGGGAACTGTATCGGATGCCTTGCGGAAGTCAAGGAACACGGCATCTACCTGGGAACCAGTGTCTATGGCCCTCTGAGTCTCGTGGACGAATAGCGCGAGAGAGAGCATGCAAGTTGACATCCAAATGGCACACTAAAATCTGTTGATATGGAGACATGGCAGAACAGCATAGAGGGGGAATCATATGGTGCCCATAACCACACCAAGAATTGAAGTTGCCTGATTTGTTGGTGTATCAGTGCAGACTATACAGTACGTCTACAAGGAATGGCGTTACTCTCTAAGCGACATCAGATGACGTATGAACAGTGGTCTTAAGAATATCCTAACCGACAGGGGTGGCAGACTTGTCCATCACTTTTAGTTTCAAGACCAACAAGAATTTTTGCTGTCAGTGAATTCAGGTCTATCTCAGCTAGTTTCTGACCAAACACATGAGACACTCTGCATGCAATAAAGCGAACATTTGCAGTCTGATACCTCGTCAAATGCCATTGCTCATAGTGGCACATAGTACTACATGTTTTCAATG
Source organism: Schistocerca piceifrons (assembly GCF_021461385.2). Classification (NCBI taxonomy): domain Eukaryota; kingdom Metazoa; phylum Arthropoda; class Insecta; order Orthoptera; family Acrididae; genus Schistocerca; species Schistocerca piceifrons. The sequence continues at coordinate 153,269,333 of NC_060144.1, read as the reverse complement.
AATCGAACAACAAAAACTGGACATAAATAAACAAATACCATCTGGACTTTTTATTTACCAACAGCACGTTTCATCCTGTGCTGTAGATCATCTTCAGGTCTAACGTGGAAGAAAAAAGCAACAACAAAATGATTTTACAAAACTGTGATGTTACAAACGCTTGTCTCACGCATAAGAAACAACAACAAATTGTTATGAACTCACACATATCTGGCACCGCAAAGTGCAGTTTGTCAGTGTTGTGTGAAACTAAAATAAAAAAAACAAGAGTGGTGGGGAGAAAAAGTTTACTCTTTAAGACATTCATGCATCACATAACTATACGAAAATTTCTCCCACCACATCCTTCTTTCTTTATGTCAGTTTCACACAACTTTGACAAATTGCACTTTGTGGTTCAGGCACATGTGAGTTCATATTATCTTGTTGTCATTTGTGCTATCCATAAAACAAGTGTTCATAATATCACACGTCTGCAAAATCAGTAGTGTTATTGTCTTTTTGTTCCAACCTAGATCTGAAGATAAATCTGCAGCACATACTGAAACTGGTTGTCGATAAATAAGATGTTGTGATCCAGACTATGTTCATTTATTTATTATAAGAAAAGAGCCACAGTTCTAAGACATGGCATCAATTATGAAAACCGGATAGTAACTGCATTGACAGCCCTTTGAGGTGTTTAAAACCCACAATATGTGTAATTATGGCCAGAGGAGATTCTTTGACATGTTTCATACCTTAACTTAGACCCACTCTTTGGGGTTACAGTGAACATGGACCAGAAAGTTTATTTCAACATTCTTGGTGACCAAGTATTGCCTAGCTCTATGGGTTCAAAACATCTGTGAGTGGCTTAAGCTGAATATAGCATACCCAAAGAAACCTATGGACATTATTCCTCACTGAACTGAGGCAGTGTTACACAGTGTTAGTGAGATTTCTCCTGGGGTGTGGGTGGGCATTAATTTTTTTTTCCACTTGTGCTTGATTTATTTGTTACAATTTTCTGTGTGCATTGGGGACAATGCCAGTTACACACACAGTAAAGAAATTTCAATGTCTTAAATTCTGCGCGTAGGCATGACACTGTAGCTCCTCATGTATTATTTCATACTTAAGCTGTGTTTCATAATGGAAATGGAAGCTGTTTAATGCATGAGGACCAGGAAGGCTCTGAAAGACTACAACAAAATACCAGGTGAAATGCTCATGTCTTTGTTTGTTGAGCATGCACCAATTTGAACTCACTGCTGCGCACCAGTGAGACATGTGACAAGATGTTTTCTCATTTCAGCATACTCTGCAGAACCCCATTATCTTGCCGCTAGTCATTTAGAATTTAGTTGCCCTTTCATTGTTAAAACTTCTGAATGATATGTAATACTAACGGTCATATGTATGGTATTGTGTATCCTTGTTTTTGTGTCTGTTATAAGGGGCAGTCAATGAAAATGAGGCAGACGGAAGAAGTAAGTAAACTATTTATTATTTCAAAAGTAATTGCCATAACTGTTAATACAAGTATCCCACCATCAGATAAGCCTTCGTGGTTACCTACAGAATCACGATTGTACCCAGGTGTGCTCTTCTTTGTCCGAAGTAAATTGACTGACACAAATGTCTTTATTCAGGGCTCCAAAAATCTGAAAATTGCATGGGGAGTCAGCGGGATGGTATGGATGATGCGTATGGGCTTCTGAGCGAGACTTCTGCTGTGAAGTCTAAACCATCTTGGGAACATATGGACAGGCATTATCTTGTAATGAATGATGCCATCTGTTGACATTCCTGGGTGCTCTTCAGTTTTTGCAGAGTGTCCATGTACCAGTGTGCATTATTTGTGGTGCTGTGTTCAAGAAAGAAAGTCAGTGAGCAACAGGCCCTTTCAGTCCAAGAGAAAAGCTATCATGACTTTCCCTGAGCTGGTGTGCATGGCTTTTAATTTTTTTAGTGCGGATGAATCTGTGACGCCATGTTTCATCTTCCATGACAATATCCAACAGGAAACCATATTCTTCAGCGTGGTTCTGTTCCAGGTGCTACCGTGGTGTCGACGTTCTGTTCAACTTCTGTTCTTCCATCATTCTGTGGGGGACCCACTACACACACAATTTTCACAGTTTGAGATTCTTTGTCTTGAAGTGAATGGTACCATGACTGATGCCCAACATGAGCCTAATATCTTCCACTACCTGACACCAGCCACTTATGATGGTAACCTCCACCACAGCAATGACAGAAATGGGAATGACTGACTGTTGTCTTTCAGTGACATTCAACCTTACTGAAATCGTTCATACTGCACGAACAAATGCATTTGACATACACAGCACATATTTTGGTATGGCACTTCCTGACACTTCTTAAGCAGTCAAAAACCTCACTACGCCTTGGTGTTGCTATTTCTTGGCCTCCACAGAGAAGTTGGATACACACATAACTTGGTGACCTCACATCATACGCCTTCAACAGACAATGGCACGGCAGTAAACATTCGCACAATTCCTTCCATATTCCCAATAGAAGCCACTTCTGTACACGCCTACATGCATTACCAACATCTGCACCATGCTTGTATTTCCAAAATTTGTTCTTTATCTTCTAATTCCTGTCTTGTTTCTGACCATTTGTAACAGTCACACCCAAGTTATTTATATTAGTCGGTTGATGTTATTACTCCCATCCCAATTTACCATATTAAATCTTCATTTATTATACCAGTCACCATGTATTTTGTTTTACTGATTGTTTACATTTAGACCTCTGTATCCTGAGTCAGGGTAAAATTAGTTGAGCATTTTCAGATTTTAATGAGTAAACATGTGACGTAACCCAATTGTCACTTTTATTTCAGATGATAAAATATTTCCCAATTTTCATTTTTATTTAAAATTTGTGTATAACGTTGAATTGCATTTATTATTTTCAGATGTATTCCCAGTTATTTAAAGCCATCCATAAAAGGTCTTAAGGTAAAAGATAGATTGATTTTTCTATATTTATGATCAGCAAATTAGGAGGTTGCGCTCTAACTACTTTCTTCTTGATTAGTGTTAGGCAGAAATGTATCAGTTTATAGATGTCTAACAGTGTCTTGACACTGACTCCATCATTAAATTTTATGCTTTCAAATTTTGCACAACTGTATTTGTGAAGGACTTTCCCCTGAATTTGACATAGGCTGAAATTTGTTGTAACATTGATTATGTACAGACTGGATTCTTTTACAGTTGTGTCAGGCTCTGTGTTATCTGCTACTCTCTGAGAACTTCCAATTGTCCACATTGTCTTACCATTGCATAAAAAATGCCGGTAGCGATATTATTTGCCAGGGTGAAAATAGTCCCTCATTGCCTTTAAGTCAAAGCATTTGAGAAATATCTCACCACCAGTCTTTGTAAACCAGTGGGGAAATATGCTATTCATGTGATGCAGTGTAATGGGGCATTAATTCAAACCTGTTCAATACTGAATGCTGTCTCTTACTTCCATGCATTGTGGAGACCATATTGTCAGTCTATTACTGCTGCCATTCTATATTATTTTGACTTTACAGGGTACTAACTGGGGCTGTCTGAGGTGGGCAACAGACATTCGTTTGAACTGTGCACGAGAGAAAAACCACACACAAATTATATTTCAGATAAAAATTACTATAATAGTATTACAAAGATTCATGAGCATGATTTTACAGATTTTTTTACAAAGTTTTTTTTGAGCAGGGTTATTTTTGAATTATGTACATCATGGTTTTGTAGCATTTAGGAACACAGAGTTTAAATTCCATAATTCCATTTACAGATGAAAACAGGTTCCGACATTGTAAAATTACCAACATGCACAGGACACAACTAATTATAAAACAGTACTTGACTAGTCTCAGACAGACATTCCTATATAATGTTTATATTTCACTTTCAAGCCATATAATTGATGTTAGGGATTCCTGTGTGTAAATCCAATATGCAAAGCAAACCATTCTCCCCACTTTCACTTCTTACAACAACAGTATGGTCCTGACTGCATTTGTTCATTGAATTGATTAAAAGGTGAACCATTTTAAAAGCTCTGTATAACATTTGCTGCATCCACAATATCCCATCTTGTTTATAGGCTGTCAATACTACACAGTTATACAAATAAAGGATGACTTAGCCAGTTCCAGCTTAGCTAAAACTTTTCACATTTTGTTTCTTAACATGCTCAGCATGTTTGTTTAGTGTGTAAACCACTGTTATCTATGAGTAAAACGTAAGAACTGATGACTGGTTACCCCGAACCAGTAAGAATGGGGGCATGCCGTTTGTTAGTGTTTCAAGCCAAGCCATATACAGTGCAGCAGAGACAGCATTTTTTCTTGGCATTGGAAGTGTCCTGGAAAATAAAAGATATTAATTAAAACTACTTTTAAACAAGCAGGTAGTAGTTATTTAAATAAGATTCAAAAAAGTAATGTTACCACACACGGGCAAATAAACATTCCAGAATCACGACACCTTGCAACAAGATTGTGGAAGGGGAAAGTGAAGTATTGTATTTATTTATTCATTTATAAACTGTGTTCTGTAAATCTTGTCATGAAGCCACCTTGTCTTCAGACAAGTGGCATGAAGAAAGTTATTATATTAAAAAGCAGGCTACTTCTACAGCTGTACCCTACAAACCAGCTGGACTGGTTAACATTGTACCTTATGTTATGGTTTCTTCCTTTTAAGTTCACATGCAGACCACAGGAAATGAGATTGCTAAAGATTGCTAAAATGCCTTTGTGTGTGGCAGCCCATAATTAGTCTAATCTTGTCTTTGCTGTCTGTATGAATGAATGTGATACATATGGTTAAAAAACAAATTGCATTTTTATTCTGCTAACATTAGCAGAATATGAAACTGTCCTACCAGGAAATGATGGAAGAATCCATAAATATTCTTACATTCTTCAATTAATACTGGGTCTGGAAACTTTGTTTATGTGGGATTGTTTGGCATCTACCTTCACGCACCTGTCATTTCCATGGGGGAGGGGGTCTCCCACGAGTCATACTAACCTGTGACCATTAGTGCTGTCATCCTTTCTATACATTCAATATTCCCCGTTGGAATGTTTGGTATGGATCCCACACACTTCAACAATATTCTAGAATTGGTAGCACGCGTATTTTATAAGCAATATTCTTTGAAGAGTGATTGCATTTTCCCATCGTCATACCAGTGAACACAAGTCTGCCACTTGCTTTACCTACGATTGAGCCTGTGTGGTCATTCTGTTTTATAAACCTACAAATAATTACACCCAGGTATTTGCACACATAGATTGCAAACTCGATTGTGACTCATTGGCTCAAGGGTGCTGATCCCACTGTTTTATTAAAAGCTCTGCGTATTTTCTATTGGCAGTGTCTTTACAGACTTGAAAAAAAGCAATTTCTTTGAAAATTCCAAAGTCCTGTTTACAATAAATTACACCTTATCATAAGCAGAACTATTTGGCACATGGCTAAAGGAACTTCTACTGCTACTGCAAGAAAACAGCCAGATGTTTAATTTATATTGTGAGGAAGATTGTTCTGTGTGACAGTTCACTCAATAACACACATTCTGTTCTGTTCTGTTGTAGCACAGAAGAAAAGTGAAAGTTTATCTAGATTCTGAAGTACATTTAATGAATAAAACAGAGAAAACTCACAAACATGTTGATCAATTATGTAGAAGAAGTATTTACAGATATAATAATGAGTAAGTGAAATTACTGCATCTGCACTAGTTATTTCTTACACTTTTTAGCAGCCTATCATTCCCTTACATCGGACGATGTAAGGAACTGTCTACAACAACAATTTAAAACAATTGTCTGTCAGCCACTTTTTATTTTTTCCCCAAGATGAGTTTCTAAGGCATACACCTTAATATTCAGGTGGTTCAATGGATTACATTACATTTGTATTTGCTGGCTGTAGGTACCTAACGTGGCTGGAAACCCGAGAGAATTTTGTCAGGAGCATATTGTGATGTGGACTAGGCAAATGCCAGTGGGCAGGAAATTTACAAATGGGGCATTTGTCCAGGAATTTGCCCAAAGCAGTTTTAAATGCCCAAATTCTGGGCATTGTAAAAGTATTTTTGAAGTTTTTAGTGCTGAAATGTACAGTGTGATTATAATTAAAGTTAAACTTTCAGACTGCTATAGAAATAACACCACTGGTCAGAATTATGTCAAATTGCAATGGAATGTTATCGGAGAAGGGGGAAAACCTATAGCAGAAGAAAAATAAAAAGTTACAAAATGTAGCAATACATGGCGCTGTAAGCATAATAATTTAATAATGGTCAACTATAAATGACAAATGAATCATACAACAATGCCTAAGGTGTACGTTTGATGTTAAACAAACTGTACTACTCAGTGTGCATGGTTGTACAGGTGTGATACTGTTAGTTACGTAAGATCATTCACCACCCAGCGCATGGGAAAAATTTGCTTTTAATTGTCCCGAGGTCAAAAACTGCATACAAAGCATAAATCACATTGGTTTTTAATTGTTCTGAGGCCAAAAGTGGCATAAAAAGCATCAATCAAAATCAAATCAGTTTACTAATTTCTGTGTGACTGGCACAAAACATGTTCAATATGCTGTCCAACATTTTTTGCAACAAGTTGAATTCAAGAAACAGCATGTTACACAACTGACCAAAGTGTTTCCGGGGATTGTGTTGCGCAATGCGTGCCTTCAATGCAGCTAAGTTTGCAATCAGACACTGAACACAACATCTTTCCTTGACTTGCGCCATCAGGTGGTGGGTTTCCGGGCCCCACTTAACAAGCCAAGAGTCCACTACACACAGGAGGCGGCTACACGGGTAGCGGGGGCTGTGTGGAAGGGACTGGGCAGTTTTTTAGGTTAGAGGGTCTCAGGGAGCCACAGAAGGGACGTCCATCAGAAAGTGAGCAGGTAAAACACAGTAAGGTAGTTGTAGAAACGATTGGTATTGTAGTTGTAAAACATCGTAGCTGTGTTGGGAAAGAACCAGAGCTTCAAACCGTAACAGAAAGCAGTGAAGCTCAAATAGTTGTAGGTACAGAGAGCTGGCTAAAGCCGGAAATAAGTTCAGCTGAAATTTTTTCAAACTATCTAACAGTGTTCAGAAAGGGTAGATTAAATACAGTTGGTGGTGGAGTATTTGTTGCTGTCAGAAGTGGTTCGCCTTGTAGTGAAACTGAAGTAGATAGTTCGTGTGAAATAGTATGGGTAGAGGTTATACCTGACAATTGGACTAAACTATTCATTGTATCGTTTTACCGACAAACCCCCCCCCCCCCCCTCCCGACTCAGAGGATATAGTTGCTGAACACTTCAAAGGAAACTTTAGTCTCATTTGAAATAAGTACGCCGCTCATACAATTATAGTCGGTGGTGACTTCAATCTACCCTCGATATGCTGGAAAAATTATACGTTTAAAGCCGGTGGCAGGCATAAAACTTCATCCAAAATTGTACTGAATGCTTTCTCAGAAAATTATTTTGAACAATTAGTTCATGAGCCCACTCAAATTGTAAATGGTTGTGAAAGCATTCTTGACCTTTTAGCAACAAATAATCCTGGACAAATAGTAAGTATTGTGACAAATACAGGGATTAGCGACCACAAGGCAGTTGCTGCTAGGCGGAATACTGTAACACCTACAACCATCAAAAAGAAATGCAAAGTATATCTGTTTAAAAAAGCTGATAAAAATGCTCTTTAATGCCTTTTTAAGAGACAGTCTTCACTCCTTCCAATCTGACCATGTAAGTGTAGAAAAGTTGTGGAATGTTTTCAAAGAGATAGTATGAACAGCAATTGAGAGAGATATATACCACATAAATTAATAAGTGACGGTACTGATCCACCATGGTACACAAAACAGGTCAGATCGCTGTTGCAGAAGCAACGAAAAAAGCATGCCAAATTTAAAAAATGGCTCTGAGCACTATGGGACTCAACATCTTAGGTCATAAGTCCCCTAGAACTTAGAACTACTTAAACCTAACTAACCTAAGGACATCACACACACCCATGCCCGAGGCAGGATTCGAACCTGCGACCGTAGCAGTCCCGCGGTTCTGGACTGCAGCGCCAGAACCGCGCGGCCACCGCAGCCAGCGCCAAATTTAAAAGAATGCAAAACCCCCAGATTGGCAACATTTTACAGAAGTTTGAAATATGGCCCATACTTCAATGCGAGATGCTTTTAATATTTTCCACAATGAAATTCTCTCTCGAAATATGGCAGAAAACCCAAAGAGATTCTGGCCATACATAAAGTACACCAGTGGCAAGACGCAATCAATACCTTCTCTGCGCGCAGTAACAACGGTGAAGTCACTGATGACAGTGCCACTAAAGCAGAGTTATCAAACCATGGTTTTCCTGAACTCCTTCACCAAAGACGACGAAGAATTCCAATCAAGAACAACTGCCAAGATTAGAAACATAGAAGTAGATATCTTTGGTGTAATGTAGCAGCTTAAATCACTTAAAAAAGGCAAGGCCTCTGGTCCAGATTGTATACCAGTCAGGTTCTGTGGTATCGATAGCTACGATGCCACAGCGTACATGCAAGTTTTTAGGTTGGCACTATGACACTAACACCGACGACAGTACCCTCTAGCCGGCGCTGTGCAGATCTACGAGCTCCACTCCAGATTCAACCAATTTGATTCAGAGGAGACGACCTAGCAACATTGTTTTCTACTTCTTAGGGGGCTAGCAATTACAGACTGTGTTACTTCAATTATAGTTGTCCGACTATTAGTAGCTGTTAGAATTTATGGATGTACGGCTTCACACCTACGTGCTTATCTATAGGCAAAGTTAAGTAAAGGTGATTTTAGTTCACACTGCAGTGCCGAGAGTTCTACCTCGCCTGCTCCTCCTAGCTTCCTACATTCGGCCTACTCTTCAGTTTTCAGGAGCAGACCCATGTGCTGCCTTCCAGGCGGGATACAAAAGGTTCCTCTCAGAGTATGCTGCTAAAATAGCTCCATATTTAGCAATTATTTACAACCACTTGCTCACAGAAAGATCCGTACCTAAAGACTGGAAAATTGCTCAAGTCACACCAATACCCAAAAAGGGAAGTAGGAGTAATCCGCTGAATTACAGGCCTATATCACTAACGTCAATTTGCAGTAGGGTTTTGGAACATATACTGTATTTGGACATTATGAAGTACCTCGAAGAAAACGATTTATTGATACATAATCAGCACGGTTTCAGGGAAGCCTACAGCCTAGGTCTTCGTGGCAAACGAATCTGCTCCAGTCCGGAATCCCTGAAACATTACACCAACAACCTGAAAACAGCTTTCGCATCCCGCAACTACCCTCCCGACCTGGTACAGAAGCAAATAACCAGAGCCACTTCCTCGTCCCCTCAAACCCAGAATCCCCCACAGAAGAACCACAAAAGTGCCCCACTTGTGACAGGATACTTTCCGGGACTGGACCAGACTCTGAATGTGGCTCTCCAGCAGGGATACGATTTCCTCAAATCCTGCCCTGAAATGAGATCCATCCTTCATGAAATCCTCCCCACTCCGCCAAGAGTGTCTTTCCGCCGTCCACCTAACCTTCGTAACCTGTTAGTTCATCCCTATGAAATCCCCAAACCACCTTCCCTACCCTCTGGCTCCTATCCTTGTAACCGCCCCCGATGCAAAACCTGTCCCATGCACCCTCCCACCACCACCTACTCCAGTCCTGTAACCCGGAAGGTGTACACGATCAGAGGCAGAGCCACGTGTGAAAGCACCCACGTGATTTACCAACTGACCTGCCTACACTGTGATGCATTCTATGTGGGAATGACCAGCAACAAACTGTCCATTCGCATGAATGGACACAGGCAGACAGTGTTTGTTGGTAATGAGGATCACCCTGTGGCTAAACATGCCTTGGTGCACAGCCAGCACATCTTGGCTCAGTGTTACACCGTCCAGGTTATCTGGATACTTCCCACCAACACCAACCTATCCGAACTCCGGAGATGGGAACTTGCCCTTCAGTATATCCTCTCTTCTCGTCATCCGCCAGGCCTCAATCTCCGCTAATTTCAAGTTGCCGCCACTCATACCTCACCTGTCTTTCAACAACTTCTTTGCCTCTACACTTCTGCCTCGACTGACATCTCTGCCCAAACTCTTTGTCTTTAAATATGTCTGCTTGTGTCTGTATGTGTGGATGGATATGTGTGTGTGTGCGAGTGTATACCTGTCCTTTTTTCCCCCTAAGGTAAGTCTTTCCGCTCCCGGGATTGGAATGACTCCTTACCCTCTCCCTTAAAACCCACTTCCTTTCGTCTTCCCCTCTCCTTCCCTCTTTCCTGATGAGGCAACAGTTTGTTGCGAAAGCTTGAATCTTGTGTGTATGTTTGTGTTTGTTTGTGTGTCTATCGACCTGCCAGCGCTTTTGTTCGGTAAGTCACCTCATCTTTGTTTTTATATAGAATTGTAAAATGATTTAGATAAGATATCTGTATGGTGTGAAAAGTGGCAATTGACCCTGAATAAGGAAAAGTGTTAAGTTATTCACATGAGTACTAAACGAAATCAACTAAATTTTGATTACGCAATAAGTCACACAAATCTGAAGGTTGTAAATTCAACTAAATACTTAGGGATTATAATTACAAAAAACCTAAACTGGAATGATCTCACAATATTGTGGGTAGAGCAAACACAACACTGTGATTCATTGGCAGAACACTTAGAAGGTGCAACAGGTCTACTAAAGATACTGCTCACACCACGCTTGTCCGCCCTATTCTGCAGTATTGCTGTGCGGTGTGGGATCTGCATCAGATGGGACTGACGGATGACATCGAAAAAGCACAAAGAAGGGCAGCTCATTTTGTATTAGGCGTTTTTCGTTGCGAGGGGATCATCTCCTCCGATAGCGAAGACATTCTGTTGGCGCTCACCTACATAGGGAGAAATGATCATCACGATAAAGTAAGAGAAATCAGGGCTTGCACAGAAAAATTGTAAGTGCTCGTTTTTCCCGCATGCTGCTTGAGAGTGGAACGGTAGAGAGACAGCTTGAAGGTGGTTCATTGAACACACTGCCAGGCACTTTATTGTGAATAGCAGAGTAATCACGTAGATGTAGATGTTTCAAATAGCCCCACAGCCAGAAGTTACATGGATTGAGATCAGGTGATAGGGATGACCAGGCTGTAGGGAAATTGTGACTGATAATTCTAGCATTTCCGAAATGACGCTTCAGCAGCTGCTTAACTGGATTTTCAATGTGCAGAGGTGCACCATCTTGCATAAAAATGAACCCATCCACACTGTTGGAGAGCTGGAATGACATGGTTGCGCGAAAGACACTCATAGCACTTACCAGTGATGTACAGGTAACAGGATTGGAAGCACCTGTCTCTCTGAAAAAATATGGCCCTATGACAAATGATGCTGTAAACCCATATTCAACGATTCTGTGTATTGGCATATCCTTTCAGATGGAAGTGGATTTCGTGTGTCCACTAAATCTTCCACAACCAATCATTGTCCACTTCCATGTGAGCAAGAAATTCTAAAGCAAAGGTCTCTCTTGCTGGTAGGTCAACAGGAAGCAACTCGTACACATGGGTAATTTTGAATGGATAACAAAGAAGGATTTTTCATTGGATTTTACGCACCATGCTGGAGGATATGTACAATGTTCGGACCATTCTCGGTGCACTACACGTTTGCACACCACCACTTGTCTCCTCCTGCTTTGTTGTGGCCACTGCTTCCACCGACACTGAATCAATTTTTTTCCACCCTCTACCAGGTTGCACACCAAAAGAACCAATCTTTTCGAATTTCCAAATCATTTTCTCCAGTCCCATGGCAGTAATCGGACCAATGCCTTTTTTCAAACCTTCAGTGTTCGGAACTTCTGCAGAGCGACGTGTGCACAGTCAGCATTCTTGTCATACAGCTTTACAAGCAGAGCACGATCCTGCATTGAGACACTCATGACGAACATTTGAGACACGAAAGGAGAAAAAGCTGTGTACCCAGCGTGTTTATACCAACTTCAATTGGTCATGTGCATGACAGGTGTTTTCATTTACGTACTCTGACACGTTTGCTGATCAATTTTCACACTATTTTTTTCTTCTTCTGCCGTACGTTTTCCCCCTTTTACTGATAATATTCTGTTGCAATGTGACATCATTCTGACCAGTGGTGTTATTTCTATAGTGTTTCGGAAGTTTAACTTCAATTATATCCATCGGGTATAGTTTAGCAGTTAAAATTAGTGATGGGATGATAATCCCGATATTAAAAGTTAATAAATGTTTACACTTATATCTATGTTATTCATTGCCTTTATTACTAAGAATGGAAGGAAAGAAGAGAGCAGGTTTAGAGAAAACCTCTCTAGTCCTTTTCCTTCCATCCCTCTTTCTTACTCTTCAACCCTTCTGCCAGAAGGAGGCACTGGCTCTGAATGCTTGCATACACAATACCTTTTTTTAAACAATTAGGAGCTATACAATACCTCTAAGAAAGTCAGGAAAGGAATAGATAGCACCAAAAATACGAGTAAGAACACCAGTCAGACACTAGGACAATATGCATTCCCTATTTTGGCACCATTTTACAGAAATTTGCTGATGTAAGGAAATAATATGAAGCAATAATTGCTTTTTCCATCAGGAATAAATTATGTAATAGACTGCCACACAACATGAAATCTAACAAAGACATGTCGAATCAGGTGTTTACAATATAAAGTGCAATGGATGCCCAGTAAAGTATGAGCATCAGATCGGATGGAGCTTCTAAACTAGATTTAACAATATTCATCCAGATTTTCCATTGTTTAAACTCGATTTAAAGTATACGTAAATGATTTTAGGTACAACACTCCCCCCCCCCCCTCCTCCTCCCCCTAGTAATCTTCCATTGCTACTCACACTGATGACAAAAGGACACACTTCTGACAACACAGATAACACTCTAATAATACACAAAAAACTTAATGAAAACCGAGTTTCTTATTTTTATATTTTTATTTTTGCAATAATTATATTCTTAAGCAAAATGTTGTAAAGAAAAGCATATTTGTTACCTATAACCTTGAGTCACAATGTAAGCTACAGTTAAGTTGTCACAACTTGATAAGTGGCTCGGGCATGGCAGCTTCACGCACCAACCTCAACCAGTAATGTAACGTGATTATGTAAACGGGTCTGTGGCAATGCTTCAGTGTTGTCACGGCTATCTAGACAGCTATTGTTTTCAACTCTTTTGTTGAAAGCTGGCAACACTGCTGTGTGTGGACAGGGTCCTTTTTATGCTGTCTCGACTATAGTGATAAATGCTCTATGACTGTATCTATCTGTACAACCTCTGGACTGTTTATGTAGTAGTTTTGTGTGTGAGAGACATCTAAAGATGAAAATGTACATTTATGATGAACCGCTGGGGTCTGTCAGCTAGAACATATTATAAGTAGCTTTATTATCATATACAGTTTGTAGTCCTAATGTCATCACCTTAACAGATGCTGATTATACATTATTGGTAGCAAAATGTAACTCTAAACAAACAACTTGCTACATCCAGTGAATGAAAATGTGGTGTAATCCACTGAATTACCTGGGAGATTGGTGTGTATGCCACTGAAATGTGTTGTGGGAGAAAATAAAAAGTTACTGACGCAGAGAATTGTTTTAATTCTTCATAGGCTATCATTTCTTACATATATCTAAGTTGATGAAAATCTAATGTATTGTAAAGACAATTTTATTTTAGATGTTACTGACTGTGGCATTGGGTAAGCTCACTTTTGCCAAAAGCACTGGCAAGAATTTTATAGCTACAATGGAGAGCTGGTACTGCACCTTCAGTGTCTGATCTCTTTTCAGAGCATCCATATTTTAGAAGTGAAGGTCACTAACAAGAAAGCCACATTTTCAGTCTTTAGCTGTCAGCACCTCACAAATTTCTATGAAGGAGAATTGGTGATGTGTGCTATAATCTCATAGCATCCTGTTGCAGTACCTGCTTTGCTACAATTAAGTAGTGATCCGCCACTCACAACATTCTGATACACTTATTCCATTACCAATAGCCACACTCCCTTCCTCCCTCCTCCCCACCCCCTCCCCTCTTCGGCCAAATATACCTTTTGGAGGCCAGTTTCATTTTAACCATGTTTTTGTAATTTCCCAAATGAGTGAGGTGAAACATTTACTGCTGCTGCTATCCTTTTAATTTTGTATAGCCACATTTCTGAGATTCTTGTCCGGCTTCCCATACATCAGTTTCCTAGTATATGTTCTACTTGAGAGTGCTTTTTTTTTCAGTTTTCTTGCTTTTGAATCTTTTCCATCTCTATCTAGTCTACTGCTGTTTGTTTTGACATCTCCCTTTTTTTTAATCTTTCATGTCTTACACAAAACTTTGGCTGTGAAAAATCTCATTTCATTATCTACGTTATCATAGAATTGCGATTTTGGTAATTGATTTCAGCATACAAAGCCAACATTAACTGTTTATAAAGATAAATTTAGCAGCTGGCGTGCTACTGTAAATTTTATACGAAAGTTGACAACTTACATAACAATTAAATTAGCATCGATAGAGTTCTCCATCATTAGTTCTCTCAGTCTAATATGTCTGTTGGTTTTGTCTGCCATTGATCTAAGTTCTTCTTCCTTAATGTGCACTGGAAAGAAAAGTAATCAGAACATATATTTAGTTATTTGTAACTTCTGTAGATCATAGTTGCAATTTCTCGTTATGACAGGAGCAAATCAGTTTTACAATTTTAGTATACTTTCTCATGTGAAATATGCCAAGATGCTGACTGTTTACATTATTTGCCTGACCATTTATGCGAGTATAATGATACCACAAAAGTCTCAGGATAACATGTCTTAACAATAAAAATTAGCTACAATTAAATTGTTAACAGATGTGGAAATTACTAGTGCTTTCTCTGTTTATTCCAGGAATAATTACTATATTAACTCCATAGTTTAATTATTGTATCTTAAAGCCTATGAATTGGTCTAAAGTTTACTACAAATTGTGGTGGTGACTGAAGAGGACACTGTTGAAGAACTGTTAGCAGACTGACAGGAGGGGTAGATGGGATCAATATATACTACCTTCCAAAGTTCAAATAATAAATCAAGTATTACAAATAGTTCTGCTAGAAGTAAGTTCCAGAATGAAATGTTCACTCTGTGGCAGAGTGTGCACTGTTATGAAACTTCCTGGCAGATTAAAACTGTGTTTTGGATCGAGACTTGAACTTGGGACCTTTGACTTTCATGGGCAAGTGCTCTACCATCTGACCTACCCAAGCACGACTCATGACCCGTCTTCACAGCTTTACTTCCACTAGTATCTCCCTCTCCTACCTTCCAAACTTCACAACTAAGTTCATCTTGTGTTGCAGCGATAGCACCAATGACCACTAAGAATAGTGTGCAGAGATTAGGACAATAAGGAAAGGTAACAAGAGAAGATTATTTGACTAAGAGCTTTACAATGAGGTGACAAACCATGGGATAGTGATAGGCACATATACAGATGGCAGTAATATTGCGTGTACAATGTAGGAAAGGGCAGTGCACTGGGAAAACTATCATTTTTACTCCCATATCAAAAGGTTTCCGATGTGATTACAGCCACATGACAGGAATTAACAGAATCTGATTGTGGAATGGTAGTTGGAGCTAGACACATGGGGCATTAAATTTTTCAGAAATAGTTAGGGAATTCAATATTCTGAGATGCACAGAGTCAACAGTGTGCTGAGAATCCCAAATTTCAGGCATTAACTCTCACCACAGACAACAAAGAGGACGAGAGCCTTCATTTAGCAACCAAGAGCAGCACCATTTGCATAGAGTTCTCAGTGCTTAGAAGGCCAGCAACACTGTATGAAATAACTGCAGAAATCAATGTGGGACATATGATTGGCATTAATGGGCTATGGCAGCAGATGACCAGTGTGAGTCTCTTTGCCTAGATGACTGGGAAACAGTGGCCTGGTCAGGTGAGTCCTGATTCTGTTGGTAAAAGCAGACAGTATGGTTAAAGTGTGGTGCAGACTCCATGAAGCAATGGACCCAAGGCACTGTGCTAGCTGATGGTGGCTCCATAATGGCATGTTCAGTTACTTGGAGACCATTTACAGCCATTCATTGACTTCCATGTTCCCAAGCAATAATGGAATTTGTATGTATGACAATGCTTCCTGTAATTCGGCCACAATTTTTCACGATTGGTTTGGAGAACATTCTGGACAGTTTGAGTGAATGGTTTGGCCACCCAGATCGCCCAACATTAATCCCAACAAATATTTATGGGGCATAATCAACGGTTAGTTTGTGCAGAAACTCCTGCACCGGCAACCTGTTGCAATTATGGATGGCTATAGAGGCAGCATGGCTCGATATTTCTGCAGAGGAATTCCAATGTCTTGTTGAGTCCATACACATCGATTTGCTGCACTATGCAGGGCAAAACGAGGTCCAACATTATATTAGGAGGTATACCATGACTTTTGTCACCTCAGTATATTATTTTAATTTAAAATTTCTTTTAGATATTTTACCTAAAACTACATCGATATTTTCTTTGTAAAATATCCATTTGATTGGCACCAGCTGCTCAGTATCTGCTGCTCAAAGTTAACTCTGCAATAATTATTTAGTTTCTTTTGCTGGTGCACGCGCATGCACACACACACGCGCACGCACAACTGCAGTCTCAGGCAATTGAGGCCACACTCATTTTGAGGAAGTAACTGAATTTGTACTAGAAATTATTAAAACTTCCTGGCAGGTTAAAACTGCGTGCCAGACCAAGATGAACTTGGGACCTTTGCCTTTCGTGGGAAAGTTCTCTACCAACTGAGCTATCCAAGCACAACTCATGACCCGTCCTCACTGCTTCAATTCTGGAAGCTCGTCTCCTACCTTCCACTTGCCCGCGAAAAGCAAAGGTCCCAAGTTCGAGTATCGGTCTCGCACGCAGTTTTAACCTGCCAGGAAGTTTCACATCAGCGCACGCACACACTGCAGCAAAGTGGAAATTTCATTCCAGATATTATTAGTTTGATGAGTGACAAAACTGAGTGCCAGGGTGGTGCTTAATTTTCATGTTGCAGTTTTTCTTTGTGCAGTGTTCCATACTTACTCTCTCAGAAATTCCTTTCTCAAATTAAGACCTATGTTTAATACTAATAGACTTCTCTTTACAAAGAATGCCTTTTTGCCAATGCTACTTTGCTTTTTATGTCATCTGTGCTCCATCTGCCATGGGTTATTTTATTGCCTAGGTATCAGAATTCCTTAAGTTCGTCTACTTGGTGATCCCCAATTCTGATGTTAAGTTTCTCGCTGTTCTCATTTCTGCTACTTCTCATTACATGTTTCTTTCTTTTGTTTACTCTCAATCCATGTTTTGTAGTAATTAGACTCTTCGTTCCATTCTACACATCTTTTAATTCTTCTTTGTGATCACTGAGGATAGCAATGTCACCAGTGTATCTAATCATCAATATTCTTTCACCCTGAATTTTAATCCCACTCTTGAACCTTTTCTTTGTTTCCCTCATTGCTTCTTCAATTTATAGACAGCATTTCATTTTTGGTTTTCCAGTTTTATTGTTCTCTCTTGGTTCTTGTACATATTGTGTGTTACTTATCTTCTCTTATAGCTTACCCCTCTTTTTCTCAAAATTTCCAACATCTTGCACCATTTTACATTGTGAAATGCTTTTTACGGATCAACAACTCCTATGGATTTGGCATGATTTTTGTTCAGTCTTGCTTCCATTATCAACCGCATCAGAAATGCCTCTCTGGTGCCTTTACCTTTCGTAAAGCTGAACTGATCATCACTTAACAGATCCTCTATTTTCGTTTCCTTTCTTCTGTGTGTTATTCTTGTGAGCAACTTGAATGCATGAGCTGTTAGGCTGGCTGTGTGATAGTTTTTTGTACATGTCAGCTCTTCCAATGTTCTGAATTCTGTGGATGACAATTTTCCCTAAGTCTGATGGTGTATCACCAGTCTCTCACACCCTACACACCAGTACGAATAGTCACTTTGTTGCCACTTCCCACAATTATTTTTGTAATTCTGATGAAATTTTATCTATCCCTTCTGCCTTATTTGATGTAAGTCTTCGAACGCTCTTTTAAATTCTGATTCAAATACTGGGTCTCCCATCTCCTCCCTGTCGACTCGACTCCTGTTTCTCCTTCTGTCACGTCATCAGCCAAGTCTTCTCCCACATAGAGGTCTTTGATGTAGTCTTTCCATCAATCCATAGTCTCCTCTACATTCAACAATGTAATTACCATTGCACTCTTAATGTTAGCACTCGTGCTTTTAATTTCACCAAAGGTTGATCTGACTTTTCTATATGCTGAGTCCATCCTTCGAATGATCATTTCTTTTTCTATTTCTTCACTTTTTCATGCAGCCATTTTGCCTTAGCTTCCCTGCATTTCCTATTTATTTCATTCTCAAATGACATTTATTTCTGTTTTCCTGAATCTTCCTGAACATTTTTGTACTTACTTCTTTCTACAATCAGCTAAAGTATTTCATCTGTTATCCATGGTTTCTTTGCTGTTGCCTTTCTTGTACCTATGTTTTTCTTCTCAACTTTCATGATAACTTCCATGATTGCCCTTTTTAGAGATGTCAATTCCTCTTCAACTGAACTCCCTTCTGAGCTATTCATTATCACAGCATCTGTAACCTCAGAGAACTTCAAGCGTGTCTCTTCATTCCTTAGTCTTTCTGTATCCCACTTCTTAGTGCATTGATTCTTGCTGGCTAGTCTCTTGAACTTCAATCTACTCTACATCATTACTAAATTGTGATTTGAGTCTATATCTGCCCCTGGGTACACATTACAATCCAATATCTGATTTCAGAATCTCTGCCTGCCCATGATGTAATCTGACTGATATCTTCCCATATGTCCTGGCATTTTCCAATTATACCTCACCCTCTTGTGGTTAGTCCATGAAGAAATATAAACAAATTAGAAAAGCATCATATAACAACCAATCTCCTGGGTACCTAAATCAGTATCTCTCAGTTGTGTGGCATGCTAGTTTTATCTACAACAGATTTTAAAAAAATAATGTCCTAGATGGAAGAGAGATAACATCACAAGTGTCTCAGAACCAATAGACGTGATATGTGGTGACTATGGCAGAAATGAGGAAATGGTTACTATAATTATTATTGGGGGTGGGGGTGGGGGGGCAAGTTGGGACAGGCGGTGGGACTGATCAAGCAGAAACAAATCTTTTACAATGGTTTAGCTTCCACTGTTAAAACTGCTTTTGAGAAATTTTCAACTATGGTACCAGTCAAGAACACATCACCTGATATGGGCATTTGGAAGGTGGCTTTTCTGTGGTGGACTGCATCATCATACTTTCGATGCAGTAACTTAAGTTGAATTTGTATGCAAGGGTGAGGCAGCTAAGGCAAGCTACCATAGCATCCTAGCTGGCATAGTTAAATATATCAAGGAACAGTTTTTGCTGAGTACAATGAACACTGTGGCTAACTTTCTGACAAATTTTTAATTTTTACAGTAGCTGAATTATTACACCAACTGCTTTCTTAATAGATGGAGCTATACCCATCACTGCATTAAAAATTCTCTGGTTTCCAGCTGTCTCAAGTGATAAATTACACAAGCTTTCAGCCACGCACTCCATGGCCATTTTCAAGTGGTATGACTGCCAGCGGGCTGCTGGTACACCCCTCATATACATTAGCTACTGGCTGTGGTGTCACTGATGCCTGTCGCATTGCCATATATGGGCATACATTAACTGTGCATCTGATGTGCCTGCTTCAGCCGTGGATCCCATGCCATGCTGAACTGCAGGCCACTGCCTCTATTTAGGTGTTATTGGTGGTGTTTATTTTAATGGCTTCTCTAATTAAACAATCCCAGAAGCCCTTAGTGTGAGCCATGACAGGTGTTCAGTTAAAATTTTATCTGGTGTCTATTTTCTAAAGCATGTTCAGCTAAAGCAGATTTCTTGGGGTAGCATAGGTGATAATACCTCTTGTACCATTTCCTTCAATTTTCCACAGTGCGTACTGTTTGTCCAGTGTTAGACTGGCCACACTCACTAGGTATCTTGTAGACCCCAGTTGTTCTGAGGCATGCTGTGATTGATGATTGATGACTTTGTTGGAGGCCTCAAGATCAATTTGATCTTGTGTCTTTTCAGCAAGTGGTTTATTGTGGCCGACATAGAGCCTTGGAAAGCAAGTTTCTTTTCCTACTCATTGTTGGTGGTCTTATTGTGAGTCTTACTTGAAATCACTTCATTTATTTGGTAGACTCATAGCCACTGTTCCTGAAGGCCTTGTGTTTATGGTATAGCTCATGGGACAGATTATCAGCATCTGATATCATTCTTGCATGGTGCACCAGTGTCTGTAAAACAGTGCGCTTCTGTGCCAAGTGATGATGGCATGCAAGTACAGATTGGTGGTGGTGGGTTTTATATAGACACTGTGGCCAAGGCATCCATTTTGTTTGTGTTGGACCAGGACATCAAGGAAGAGCAATGCATTGTCTTTTTCTGTCTCTGTGGATGTTACTGTCAATGCTGTTGAGACATTTTCCAAGAACTTGCCAAGTTTCTCACATCTGTGGAGCCAAATGATGAATGTGTCATCAACATATCGAGAGAAACAACTACGCTTTGATGTTGCCATATCTAAGGCAATATCTTCAAAATTCTCTATGAAGAGGTTTGTAAAAGCTAGAGCTAATGGGCCAATCATTGTAACACCATCCATCTGATCATACTTGTGCAGTAAATAAGGCGACTTAAGAGTGTGCCTAAATAGCTCAACCACACCACTTACAAAGAGCTGGGATACTAGGTACAAACAGTCTCAGACAGGCAAATTTGTTAACAGTGCCACCCTAAGTCAAAGACGGTTAATTTGCCTGATAGAATCTGCTGATTTTTTTTAGTATGATGTTTGCAGTGACCCACATGTGGGGTGAGGAGATTGGCCAAGTACTTTGCCAGCTTATATGCTGGTGAACCAATGGTGGATACAATGAGGCAGAATGATGTCCCATCCTTGCGAACCTTCGGTAAAGCATAAGCAATTTGTGGTTGAGATGCCGGTCAGGCAAGTTTCTTGGCCACATTGTCTTCCACTGAAGAATGCTTGAGAAGTTCAGATGCTGGGTTGTGTGGGAGTTTCCAATAAGCATCTTTGTCCAGTACCACACAGATCTTCATATCATAATGTGCCTAGTCCATAATTATGGCTGCATTCTTTTGTCAGCAGGAAAGATTACAATGCTTTCATGATTGTATAGTGCTTGCTGGCCATTGCGCTCAGCCATGGTCACGTTGGGTGGTGATAACTTGACTTTAGTGAGAATATGGCTTGTTTCATGCCTTATTTCATCCACTGTTTCATTTCAGAGCTTGCAACTGCCTGTTTGACACTGCTCATGTGACAGAGAGGAATGTCCTGTGATGATGGTGCAGAATTGAGTCTTTTCGTAAGTGCCAACATTGCACCCATGTCTGTCTCATAGTCAAGTTGATGATGGGGCATTCTGAGGATCTGTGGTCTGCGCCATGCTATTGTTAGTGGCACCATGCTATTGTTAGTGGCTGAAATTTCCTTGCTGCCTCTCTGCGGTCTGTTTCTGTGACGACATTTGTTAAGAAACCATAGCTGTGTTTTACTATTCGAAGTCCAAAGCTGTGAGTGTCCTTGACTGTTGCAGATAGATGCAGATCAATCTCCACAATGTGCACTACTGACCAGTTGACAATCCATGCTACTGAGAGAAATAGATATTAGTCATTGGCACTCAGAATCTAGGTCTACGACCTTGAGTCACACAACCAAAGCAATGTGTAGAACACAAGGAGACTGATATTATACATATAGCATCATCCTACGTATCTTACTTTCCTTCTCTTTCCGTATGGTAAGTCTCCCCTGACCCGCAGTTCTGGGTGACTTTCAGCAAATCTACCCCTTCTCCTAGACCTCTCCAGTTCTTTTCCTTTAGCTCCGAGAGCTTACCAATGACATCAATCTTTTATGTCTGTGTTCTGCCGCAACTTGGTGAGTAGATTTTTTAGCTATCCAGTTAAATAATAGTACTATCAACAAAGATTCATAGAAATTGTAAGAACTGAGTCTTTAGCTTCAATTTATTTTCTCCAAGCCAAGAATTTATGACTTGACCTGCACTGTTGATAGTATGATGTGTATGACAATGTTATATGCATAATATGAGGCTCCTTGTGTTTTTAAAAGGAGTCTTTCCGTAACACAACTCACGGTCATGGACTTAGTTTATGAGCCTTATACATGCCATCTGACATCCAGATCCCAACAGAAAATAGTCCACCTAATATAATGAAGCCAAATTTGTTGATCACCAAGTAACACATCATATAGCTTTTTAGGAATCTCAACTTCAGTCCCTGTTTTATTGATAGGCCTAATAGCCACAAATATCTACACTTCCCAACAGATATGCTGCCTCAGTTATTGGAAAACATCCCACTGCACATAAAGCAATCCAGGGTCTCTCTCATATTCCATTCAGATAATTGCAAACCTTAACAGAATATTTGCAGAGCATAGTGTTGTAACTAGGAACACAAGGAAACAGACAACTGCCAAAGAGATACAATGTACTGGTCATGAAGTGATAACAAGTATACAGTGAAGGTATTTACATGTCACAAAAAACATTAACAACTGAGAGCCTGGAGGCCTGAGCATGTCCTTATAAAGATATTATCCCCAACAGGTGCTGGTGGTGTAGTGCTGCATGTGTACGGCAGACAAGGTGACAATGATCGATGACCAGGTTGCCACTAGCAACCACCTCTGGCAGTTGCGGGTGCACAGTTCGAATGTCAGTGTACACTACATTTTCCATAGTTTCCCAACTTACGACCGTTGTGGGCAGTAGGTGTACTAACCAGCTAGTTACTACATTACTCTTTCCAGACACGGGGAAAGACCAGGCTGATGCTGTGACTGAAGAGACATCCATGTTGGTGGGGTGGCATCCAAATATGCGAGAAGTTCCCAATCTGTCTGAGCAGTGCATATGGGTGAAAGTGAATGGGAACAGGGCACCCCCACCAGCCACAGAGCCTGAGATGACTGGTGCATAGGATTGGTGACAATGGGGGTGGAAGCCCTTTGGACACTGGATGATGAGGGGTGTCGGCATGGACAGCAAGATTGTGGCAGACAGGAGGAGAGGTTATGGCGATGGAGGCCCGGCATCTGTCCCACCTGGCAGCAGCGCCTGCTCAGTGCAGTGGGAGGTGCTGGCATCTGCCGCAAGAAGTAAAGCCTCTATTGGTGCTGATGAAGGCCAGCCACTGGTCCGGGGTAGGCAAGCACAACCCAGTGCGTGCATAGCCACGGAGCAGCTAAGGCCAATGGTGAATGAGGCATTGAGCCCATGTTCCAAGGCAGGGGCCCTGATCCAGTAAGGGTATCGTCCAAATGCCCTGGCCTGGTGCAGGCTGCTGTGTTAGGCACAAACAGTGACACTACTGGCACCACGGGGGTGCGGGGGACGACGACACCTCCATGGCAGCAAGAGGTTGAGCTGCACTTCTGGCTGATGGCCATGCAGAAGCTTGGCAGGATGTTTCGACTCAGTTGGCTTTGTTCTGTAAGAGCTTAAAAAAATGTGAGAGCCTCTTTGGCTGAGAAATTGCCTACATACTTGCGCAACTGTCTTAAAATGTTAGACAAGTTGTTCCACCTCACCATTTGACTATGGGTGGAAAGGAGGTGTCGAAGTGACAAATGTCATTGAGTGTCTACCACAAACTGAGGACTATTGTCCAAAACCAGGTTGCAAGGCAGATCATCTATGGAGAATATCTTTAACTGAGCCTTGACAGTCATGTCCGCTGTCTCAGGCGGGCAACGCATGACACAAGGAATTTGAGAAAAATCATCAGTTGCCAATAACCAGGAAGTGCCTAAAAAAGACCAGCAAAATCTGTGGACTCTTTCCCAAGGTTGTGTAAGGGCTGGCCACGGCAAAAAAACAGTGCACAACACTGCCCACTGCCTGGTGACTCGAACACGTGAGCAGGCCATGACAAGGTGTTCCACTTCCTGATCTATGCACAGCCAAACCACATGATGGCATGCCAACAGATTTGTGCAAGAGTTCTCCCATGGTGATGCTGATATAATAACTGGAGAGGACCTTCTGCTGCAGAGCTGCTGCAACTATGATATGGGGTGTAAACCCTTCCATTGATAAGAGAATAATGCCATCTAGGAGGGAGAAGCGATGACACAATGCATAAAAATTACCAAGTGTATGATTTGCCAAAGCACCAGATCCACCACCATAGCATAGGCAACATGGGAACTGGTGATGGGGAAGCCATCCACTGACTGCCTTGCCTCCATATCCAGTTTAAAACGAAACAGTTCCTCCTGGTGTAATGAGGTTTAGGCCCCATAGGGAGCTGCGACAGAGCATCCACATTTGCATGTTGCAAAATGGGACAGAAATGGATCTCAGTTATTTTATTGGGACAAGAACAGAACTCAGTGCTGAAGTGGACGAGTGGTCTGGTCCAGTAAGAACGACAGTATGAAAGAATGCATGTAATTTTTTAAGGCTTATACAATAGCAAGAGCTGCATTTTCCACCTGAAAATAATGTTGCAGAGCTGTGTGGACTGTTTTTGATGAAAAGTCAACAGGCTGTTCAGAGCCATCTGAATAGCGATGAGCAAAGACTGACCTCATAAGGTACTCAGATACGTCTGTGGCCAGGACCAGGTGCTTGCCAGGTCGAAATGTTGCAAGACATGGTGCAGAGTGAAGGTTATCTTTAAGCTGCACAGAAAGTCTCTTAAACTGCAGATCAAACAAAAGGAACATGTTTCTGATGCAACAGATGCAAGAGGTGAGTGACAGTAGCCACCCTAGAAATAAACTTGTGATAGTATTCAACTTTGCGAAGGAATGCCTGGAGTCCTCTTATATTAGACAGACAGGTCAAAGCTGTTATGGCAGTGACACACTGTTCCATGGGGCACATGCCCTGCCAGAAAATTCCATGACCTAAATAAACAACAGAAGGCTGTAAAAACTTGGTGAGATTACATTCGAGGCACATAGCAAATAGAACAGTAAACAAATAACGTATGTTATGTAGGTCATCCTCTGTGGTAGTATTTGCCTTGAAGACAGTTAATGCAATGACAGACAACAGTCATAACATGTTCTAAAGAACACTGGAAGATGGCAGGCACACTAGCGAACCCGAACATTAGCCATTTATACTGATAGAGGCCGAAAGGCGTATTAATCCCAAGCAACAATTTTTGGTGCTTTGTCCAGTGGAATCAGAAGGCAGCTTTAGACGATTTTTTTTAAAAGAATTGGCCCCAAACCAATTTTTTTTAGCAACTCCTCCAAGCGAGGCAGGGGTTAAGTGTCTGTAACAGACTATGCATTAATGGTGACCTTGAAGTTGCCACACAGCTGAAGCCAACCACGTGACTTCTTTATGATTGCTAAATTCATAGCCCATTTACTTAAAGAAATCAATCTAATCACTCCCAATGATAGTAAGCAGCCCAACTCCATCTTAACCTTGTGGTGTAAGGCTACTGGCACCATTTAGACCCAAAAAAAGTGAGGGCAGATTGAAGGTGATGTGTGCCATGAAATTGTTAGCACAACCTATTCCTGAGACAAACAAATCAAAAACTCCGAATACAAAGAATCCAATCCTTGATCTGACACCAGTTCCACCACACTGTAATAGAAAAAGCAAAAACAACAAAGATATCTAACCCAAACAAATTTTCTTTACTGCTTGGGACAGGCCACCCACCTAGGCTGCATGAAACATGATTGCATCCGATTATGGTGTCTGCGTAAGACTCCTGAGATTTAGCCTTCGTGAACTGACACAAACTGACAACTGAGGCCATGAAGCTCAGCTGCCAAAGCTCAATACAATTGCTGTGGTTGTTTGTGACATGGGTGGAATTCAACACATGCAAGAACCACATGCGTACGCTTGCAATGATAGGACAGCAAACTACACATACTGTTGAAAGAAAGTGATGTTAGTTCTTGCAGAGGAATTATGTAGCACACTAAGTGATACATATGAGGGTGTATCCACAATAAGAAAAGGACTTTACAGACCACCTTGTCAACCACTCTGAATGCCATGAAATGTTGGTGAAGAAGCCACTTCTCATAAGCATTTCAGTCTTCTGCGAATCCATCATTTGGAGGTTGTGATGGATGAGGGGAATTGGAGGGTGAAAAACCAGCAGCTGAGCATGGGTCAACAAAGCCAACAACTGTTCCAACAGGGCCATATGCACCTGCTGCGTTGCAGAAGTGGTTTAAGTAAACCCTCCATGGAAGAGCCAAAAGGCAGAAAAACCACAGAATCTAAAATCCAAGGAAATTTGAACCTCACTCATCGCCACTTGTGTTCTAAGTAGGAACACAAGAAAAAACACTGCTGTAAAAAACCTAAAATTTAATGGCTCAGAGTGACAACAAGAATACAGTTTAGGTATTTACACATCTCTAAATCATTAACATCTGAGGGATTTTACAGACGCTATTCCCATCAGGTGTCGTCAAGCAGTTCTTCACATGCACGGCAGACCAACTAAGCCATCTAAGGTAAAATGGTTTTTCACGAACACACACAAATTTATCTGTTAATTACCTTTACATGTTGCTATGAAAATTTTCTGATTGTTATTCTATATAACGCAGTATAGCAGAGATACTGAGTCGCAGATAGGTGCCACAAAAAGACTGTCACAAATAAAGTTTTCGGCCATTAAGGCCTTTGTCAACAACAGACGACACACACACACACACACACACACACACACACACCACACCACACCACAACACAACACAACACAACACAACACAACACAACACAACACACACACACACACACGACTGCAGTCTCAGACAACTGAAACCACACTGCTAGCAGCAGCACCAGTGCACGATTTGGTTTTGTTTTGGTTTAGGGCACAAAGAACAAATGGCGGCATATGCACCCAAGTCAAAACTATAGAACACACAAACAGAGAGGAGTTAAAAAACGACTATATGTCAGTCCCAATTGACATAAGAGAAGACAGCTAAAAGCAGGAACTTGGAGAAAGGGCTAAAAAAGACACCATACAGAAACGGAGGTCCAAAACTAAAATTTAAATGGCCTTTGCCATATTGCTTTGACAGATAAAAAGTAAAACGTGGTCAACAGCCCGTGCGTCATTTGCCGAAACGGCCGATAACTCAGATGGCAAATCCAAGCGGGAAAGTAAAGAGTTAAATACTGGACATTCCGTCAGGAAGCAGCCGACAGTTAAAACTTGGGCGCAATGTGTACAAAGTGGTGGGGTGGCGCCACTTACCAAATGATGATGGCTAGAAATGCAATGCCCAATACACAGCCTAGTTAAAATGACCTCCTGGTGGGAGGGTCAAGAGGAGGTTGTTGAAGCCGCTGGGAGAGGCTTAATAAACCAGAGCTTATTCCCGTGAAGAGACTACCATTAGCAATGCCAAATGGACATCACCTACTCACCTACTGACAGATGGCAACATGGAAATCATCAGAGGGAATACAGGAACTAGCAGGCTGAGGTACAGGAATGGTAGCCTTGACAGCAGTGTCAGCAGCCTCGTTTCATGTCAGACCGACATGACCAGGAACCCACTTAAACATCACAGTGGCTGCACCAAGAATGAGTAAGTGACAGTTTTCCTGGACCCATTGCACTAAGGGACGGGCGGTGTACAGCACACACAGATTTTGAAGAGAGCTAAGCGAGTCTGAGCAGAGGACACAATTGAAAAATTGGAGTCATTGGATGTACTCCGTGGCCTGATATAGGCCGAAGAGCTCTACTGTAAACACTGAGCAGTGTGCCAGAAGCCAATATCAAAAGGCACAGGCACAAATGATGAAGGCACACCCAATCCCATTGTCAGTCCAAGAGCCATCAGCATATTGTGAAGTTCCATGCGAAGATCATGAAACTGAAGGCGATAGATCGAGATTGGAGTAGTGTCTTTAGGAAGCAAAAGAAGGCCAATGTTAACATGGGCCACTTCACGAAGCCAAGATGGTGAAGGGTTCACACCCACTGGGAAAGTAGAGTGAAGTTAAGCCACCATAGCAAAAGCAGACTCCAGGAGGTAACAGAGAAGAGGGACGTGCCCCATACTGGCGATGAAAGAATCATCGAAGAAGGAGGCATAGGATGGCAAACGGCTTGCATATCTGCTGAGGAGAAAGTCACGGCAGTAGGACGGTGTTAGTTCAGCAGCTTCAGCATACAGACACTCAACTGGGCTAGTGTAAAAGGCGCCAGTTGCCAAACGGATGCCACGATGGTGAAGAATGTTGAGACAGCGTAAGAGGGATGGATGTGCAGACGCATAAACAAAGCACCCATAGTCAAGTTTCAAATGTACAAGGGACTGGTACAAACAGAAGAGGGTGTTTCTATCAACACTCCAGAAAGTACCATTGAGGACACGTAGGACACTGAGGAACTGCGCGTAGTGGGCTGACAGGTAAGACACACGGGAGGACCAATAGTGTTTTCTATCGAGCATGAGCCCCAGGAATTTCATAGTTTCAACGAACAGAAGGGCAACAGGCCCAAGATTTGTAAAGATGCCAGGAGAAACCATTTTCGATGGCAGAAATTCGTACAAATGGTTTTGTCAGTGGAAAAACAAACACCATAGTTGATGCTCCAGGAGTAAAGACTATCAAGACATCGCTGAAGATGCAGCTCAGTGAGACAGGTCCATGGTGAACTGCAATAGATGGCAAAATGGCCAACAAAAAGGGAGCCAGAGATGCGTGGCAAGAGACAGGCCGTTATAGAGTTAATGGCAACAGCAATGAGGACGACACTCAGGACAGAACCCTGAGGCACACCATTTTCCTGGATAAAGGTGTCTGACAAGGCAGAACTCACACACACCATGAAAACTCTGTCTTTTAAAAATTCCTGAAGGAAACAGGGCAGGCGGCTATGGAAGTCTCACATGTAAAGAGTATGGAGGATACCAGTTCTTCAGCAGGTGTCTTATGCTTTCTCCAAATCAAAAAACATTGCCATATTCTGGGATTTGTGCAGAAAACCAATCATGACATGGGTGGACAAAATAACGAGATGGTCAATGGCAAAACGCCGCACCCTAAACCCACACTGTGCATTCATTTATTAGTGAATTGGGAGACTTGAGCCACCTTATCAGCCAGGCATGAATCATACATTCCATCACCTTGCAAACACAACTGGTGAGAGATAGGGCAGTAGCTAGAAGGAAGGGTTTTGTCCTTACCAGGCTTAGGTATGGGTATGACGGTATCTTCATGCAAGCATCCAGGAAATGTGCCCTCTGCCCAGATGCGGTTGTACGTGTTAAGCAGAAAGTGCTTGACCGCAAGAGGAAGGTGCTCCAACATCTGAATGTTGACAGCTTCTGGCCCTGGGGCAGAGGATCAGGATGAACTGAGAGCATGATGTAGCTCCTTCGTAGTAAAGGTGGCACTGTAGCACTGAAGATTCTGAGAAGAGAAGGGTATTGCCCGAGGCTCCTTAGCTTGTTTCTGATGGAAGAAGGCATGGTGCTAGTGGGAAGACCTCAAAACATCTGCAAAATGGCAGCCCAGGGTGTTGGAAATAGCAATTGGGAACATGACAATACCGTCTGCTACTGTCAGGCTGGAAATTGGCGAATTGATTGTGATCCCAGAGAGCCATCGGAAGTTGGCCCACACAACAGAGGAAGGGGTGGAATTGTTAAAAGAACTAGTGAATGTAATCCAGCAAGCTTTTTTGTATACCAAAGAACGCAACAACACTTTGCGTGCATCTATTTATAATGAAACGCAGAGTGCACGCCTCCGTGAGCGGATTGCGTCGTGGCAGGCCTCAGTCCACCAAGGGACTGGGACACGGAGTGACACATAAGAAGTGTAAGGAATGGAATGTTCTGCAGCAATAAGAATAACATTTGTAAGATATTCCACCTGGTCATCACAACTGAGGAAATCTTGTTCCTCGAAGGTCACCAGAGAGGAGTAAAGCCACCAGTCAGCCTTAGTGAGCTTC
Organism: Schistocerca piceifrons; assembly: GCF_021461385.2. Lineage (NCBI taxonomy): Eukaryota > Metazoa > Arthropoda > Insecta > Orthoptera > Acrididae > Schistocerca > Schistocerca piceifrons. The sequence continues at coordinate 153,239,099 of NC_060144.1, read as the reverse complement.
TGTTTGGGTGCACGCAGGTGAGGTAGGAGTCAAGGAGTTAGCAAACAGATAGCACAGGGGAAATGGTCACTCGAGTAGGCATCAGAAAGAACGGATCACTGAAGATGATGGGCAACTGGGTAGTGCAGAATAGGTGTGCAAGGAGTCAGAAAGGAAAGTGGGCGCTCCATTGTTAAGTCAGAAGAGGCGCATCTCTGATAGGTTCTGGGAGAACCCCAAAGGAGATGATGCACATTAAAGTCACCGAATAGCAGAAATGGGCGGTGGGGGTGGGGGGGTGGGGGGGGGGAGGAGTGGGGAGGTAGCTGCCCAATAAGCTGAAGGAAGTCTGCCATGGTGACATCGAATGATGGAGGAATATAAATGGTACAGAGGGAAAGTCAGGTGGGGAAGGAAAAGATGAACTGCAGCAGCTTGAAGATGGGTAATCAGGAAAATGGGTTGACTTGAATGTCATCCCATATGAGCAGCTTAACCCCTTGATGTCGAATGCTGACCTTAGGGGGAAGGTCAAAACAAACCGGGAAGAAATGCGAAAGCTCAAAGTGGTCATGAGGGTGCAATTTAATTTCCTGAAGGCAGACTACAAGGGGACACTGCGATGCTAAAAGCACCCATAAATCCTCTTTGTGGCACCGAAGGCCACAAATGTTCCATTGGAGGAGAGTCATGATGAGGAAGAGATGTAGGGGTGTTACCTCGGCAGTTACCAAGTGACAGCCTGTGAAGATTCACTGCTACAAGGCACAGAAGCAGTAGGATCCTGCTCCATAGGGTCCACATAAGCATTGGCTTGCTTGTGCTGACAGTCTGTGAAGTCAAACACTGAATAATGATTGGTGGTGCACACTGGTGATACAGAGGCCGGTTGGGCTAAGGTATCATGTGGCTACACCGTTTAAGAGGGTCTTGTGTAGCTGGTGGCTTCGCCTCTTGAGTCGGGAGTCTGATGGCTTGGAGCACAGCTGGACGCAGCGATGGTGAAGCTACCTTGATACTAGGTGATTTCACAACCTCAGAGCTGCTCAGAGAAGAGGTCGCATGTCTGCATGGTCATGTTCTTCATGGAGCGAGGGATAAGAAAAACAGAACTGTAGGTACCAGACGGGAGAGCACAGGGTTTGAGACTAGCCAATAACTTGCAAGTGACTGAGTAAAGCACTTTTTCCTTCACCTGCATCTCTTGTACAGCCCACTCATCAACATACATGGGACACTACTGAGAGGAGGTGGCATGGCCACCATTGTAGTTGATACAGCAGGGAGGAGGAGGCGGACAATTGCCCTCGTGCGCATCCCTACCACAGGTTACACATTGGGCTGGGTGTCAACAAGACATTCTAGTGGGTTGAAATGACACTGGTAGCAGCACATTGGGTTCGGAATGTAAAGCCGGACTGTGATAATTTCATAGCCTGCTTTGATCTTGGACAGAAACATCACTCTATCAAAGGTGAGAAAAACAGAGCGGGTGGGCACTCAGGAGGAATCTACAAGTTCATCACCTGATGGACGGCAATGACACCCTCATCAGAGAGGTAAGACTGGATTTCAGCCTCAGTTAAACTGTTGAGCAACCTAGTGTAAATAACACCATGGGAAGAATTCAAAGTTCCATGGGCCTCGACACGAACAGTGTAGCAGTGGAGAAGTGAGGCGGCAAGCAGTTGTTGTGCTTGAGATTCAGAAGTACTCTTCAAGAGAAAAGTGCCATTCCATAAATGAGAGCAGGATTTCACAGGGCTGGCAATTGCAACAACACCTTTCTGAATAATAAATGAATTTACCATGGTGAAGGACTGAACGTCTTCAGTACATGAGATCATGAGGAACCCTGGTACATTGGGAACGGACTTTGAATCATTAGCCTCATTACATTTACATTTCATAGACTGTGAAGATGACTGGCTCATGATTGGCAGTGTTTTCGATGGCACACTCCTTCCAACTGTGGGCCCCTTCACAAGGGGGCACATCTCTCTGACATCCGACAGAAGGACCAATCAGAAATTTTAGACGGTTGCAGCTCAGGCAAACACCACTCTCTGGGCCTGGCCTGTACCAGGGGCTACATGCAAATGCTAACTGTCGACCCGGGCCTGGGAATTACACATTACTCTGTCACCTGTTATATGTCAGACACATGGGCCGGCCTTCAGGAATGCATAGGGAGGAGACAAAAAAAATTAAAAAGGAACCTCAAATGCTGAAGCGCAATGCAGAGAGGAAGCGCAATGCAGAAAGGAAGCGCAATGCAGAAAGGAAGCGCAATGCAGAAAGGAAGCGCAATGCAGAAAGGAAGCGCAATGCAGAAAGGAAGCGCAATGCAGAAAGGAAGCGCAATGCAGAAAGGAAGCGCAATGCAGAAAGGAAGCGCAATGCAGAAAGGAAACGCAATGCAGAAAGGAAACGCAATGCAGAAAGGAAACGCAATGCAGAAAGGAAACGCAATGCAGAAAGGAAACGCAATGCAGAAAGGAAACGCAATGCAGAAAGGAAACGCAATGCAGAAAGGAAACGCAATGCAGAAAGGAAACGCAATGCAGAAAGGAAACGCAATGCAGAAAGGAAACGCAATGCAGAAAGGAAACGCAATGCAGAAAGGAAACGCAATGCAGAAAGGAAACGCAATGCAGAAAGGAAACGCAATGCAGAAAGGAAACGCAATGCAGAAAGGAAACGCAATGCAGAAAGGAAACGCAATGCAGAAAGGAAACGCAATGCAGAAAGGAAACGCAATGCAGAAAGGAAACGCAATGCAGAAAGGAAATGCAGAAAGGAAACGGGAGCGAAAAACAGTGGTGAGACTGTTCTTACATCAGCGACAGACAATGCCGAACATTCGCAATAACACCCCAGATATGTTCCACAAGGAAGGAGAAAAAGAGTAGCAAGAGGACAGACATGCAGCATGGGAGGGAAAAGATGCTGCAAATGCTGGGGCCCTGTGGTAGGCAAGCATGAACCCGCCAAAGAGTGGTGAGCCCATGGGGGAGCAGTGCATGATGGGAGTGGCGACTGTGTGGGGGTAAGGAGGAGGCTGGTGTGGGGAGGGGGAGGGATGGTACAGTAGGGGTGGCAGACTGTGAAGTGCTACAGGTTAGCTGGATGGCAGAGAAGAGGAGAGGGGAGGGGGAGTAGCAGAAAAGTAGATTGTAAAAAGACTGGGTTTGATGGAGGAATGATGGCTGTGTAGTGGTGGAATGGAAACAGGGAAGGGGCTGATTGGGTGAGGACAGCGACTAATGAAGGTTGAGGCCAGGAAGGTTACGGGAATGTAGGATGTATTGCAGGGAAATTCCCACCTGTGCAATTCAGAGCTGGTGTTGGTGAGGACCGATATGGCACAGGCTGTGAAGCAGTCATTGAAATACAGGATGTTATGTTTGGCAGCGCATCCAGTTTGTCGGTGGCCAATCATGAGAACAGACAGCTTGTTGGTTATCATGCCCACATAGAATGCAGCACAGTGGTTGTAGCTCAGCTTGTGGATCACATGACTGATTTCACAGGTAGCCCTGGCTTTGATGGGATAGGTGATTTTTGTGACCAGACTGGAATAGGTGGTGGTGGGAGGATGTATGGGACAGGTCTTGCATCTACGTCTATTACAGGGATATGAGCCACGAGGTAAGGGGGTTAGGAGCAGGGGTTGTGTAAGGATGGGCGAGTATGTTCTGTAGGTTCAGTGGATGGTGGAATACCACTGTGGGAGGGGTGGGAAGGATTGTTTGAATATATGGAACATTTATTTTTGAAGCACAATATTTGTTACAGAAATCAAAGATCCTTAACAGACATTAAAGCTGCCATTTCCATTTATGTTTCATAAGTCTCAATTTGCTTCCCTTGTTAGTCAGATATATTCAACACAAAAGCCTTTGGGAAAAATTATACAGAAACAAACATGCTGTAGAGACACATTAATCTTTTGCCTGTACTTTTATCCTACACAAGTGCTTTCCTTATTTTACTTCATCAACCCACTACCAAGTATTTACACATCACTTACCACCATCTCCAGTATTATGATTATTCTCAGCCAATTTAAAGCCACTAATGAGCTCATTGAAGAAAGCATATGTTGATTCCTGCGGTTTTCTTGTTATATCTGTTATTACTTTCACATCTGAGTAATCAATTCGAAATTTTGCCAGCAAGCTTGCCATACTGTAAATATAACAAACGTAATGTATTTTAGAAGTTGAAATTTTTTGTTCATCATATAAAACATGTAATTAGCAAATGACTGTTCTGCAGCACAATAACTGAACATTCACAATTCTTCACTAGCACATAACACTATTCTGAAGTACATACAAATAATCTGAATCAAAGTGTCTTTTAATGTTTCCACCTCTTCCTTTGTAAACTAAAAACCTATCACGCTAACTTGCCTGTGAAACATTTGTATAGGAAAGGACCTGTTTGTGAGTATTATAGCAATATCTTAAACTTCTCAAGATCTGCCACAAAAGCTATTCTAAACTTTATTGATCTACACAAACTTATTGATCTATATAAACATTTCTCAAAATTTTAATTATATACTTTTATCAATTTTGTACCTCAGAAACAGGGATGGTTTTATTATGACAAAAATGAAAAATAACAATAATTTGTTAAGGAAGATTTTATGTAGTCTGCACATTATTTCCAGCTCTAATTTAACCAATTTACACCAGTGCTGCAAACAGTGTCAGTTGAAGCCTAGAATAATAGTAATTGTGTAGACCCCACAGCAAACAACTGTACTATTAAATCAGTTTTCTTGAAAGAGAGCTTTTCAATTTAATTTGTACCCAGGATTGCATAGGCCAATTTTCAAGCTCCATCCCCTCCCCCACAATTTTCTTGCCCTTTCATCCTTGCAGGGTAGTTTCAAATCAACCAACCCATAAAGTAGAAGTATAGCCTCTGCAGTGATCAGTTCAGCATAAATTATGCAACACCAGTGCACTGAAAATAGATTCAACATTAAAATTGACTTATTTAGACTGTTTCTTTAACACTTGCTGTGGTCGGCTCCCCCCCTCCCCCCCCCCCCCCCCAAAAAAAAAAAAATTGAAATTATCTTATTCATCCTCCTCCTCAATACTTTCCCTTGCTGTTGTTGTTGTTGTTGTTGTTGCGGTGGTGGTGGTGAGTCCGGAGGTTGATTTGATATAGCTCTCCATGCTAGTCTACCCTGCAAAAGTATTAAACAGTGGAAAATCCAGGATGGAATGTAACAATATTATGAAACGGAAAGTTGCAACTCACCATATAGTGGAGATGCTGAGTCACAGATAGGAACAACAATAAGACTTTCATAAATAAGCTTTCAGCCAATGAGGCCTTTGTTGAAAATAGACGACATGAATGCACGCGCGCACACACACATGCACACAAATATGCAACCCTCACACACATGACTCACTGCCAGCTGAAGCCACACTGGAAGTTTCTTCATTTCTGGGCAATTACTGCAAATTACATCCATTTTAACCCACTTGGAGTACTTAAGCCTCCCCCCCCCCTCTCCCTCTCCCTCCCTCTCCCTCCCCCTCCCTCCCTCCCTCCCCCTCCCTCCCTCCCTCCCTCCCTCCCTCTCCCTCCCTCCCTCTCCCTCCCTCCCTCTCCCTCCCTCCCTCCCCCTCCCTCCCTCCCCCTCCCTCCCTCCCTCCCTCCCTCTCCCTCCCTCCCTCTCCCTCCCTCCCCCTCCCTCCCTCCCTCCCTCTCCCTCCCTCCCTCTCTCTTCCTCCCTCCCTCTCCCTCCCTCCCTCTTCCTCCCTCCCTCTCTCTCCCTCCCTCTCTCTCTCTCTCTCTCTCTCTCTCTCTCTCTCTCTCTCTCTCTCAGCTTTTTTACCTGCCTCATTTCTGATCATTACTAAATCACCTCAGGATGTGCTCTATCAACCAATCTTTTCTTTTAGTCAAGTTGTGCTTTAGAGCTTTTTCTTCCAAGTTCAATACAGTACCTCTCCAGTAAACAATCTAAACATTTAATCTTCAGTTTTATTCTGTGGCACTGCATTTCACTTCCATACAAGTCTACGCTCTACAAAAATGTCGTCGTTGTGGTCTTCAGTCCAGTTCAACAACTGGTTTGATGCATTTCTCTATGCTACTCTGTCCTGTGCAAGCCTTTTCATCTCCTTATAATGGCTGAAACCTACATCCCTCTGAATCTGCTTACTGCATTCATCTCTTGGTCTCCCTCTACTATTTTTACCCCACACGCTTCCCTCCAGTACTAAATTGGTGATCCCTTGATGGCTTAAAATGTGTCCTATCAACCGATCCCTTCTTTTTGTCTGGTTGTACCACAAATTACTCTTCTCCCCAGTTCTATTCAGTACCTACTCATAAGTTATGTGATCTACCCATCTAATCTTCAGCATTCTTCTGTAGCACCACATTTCAAAAGCTATTCTCTTCTTGTCTAAGGTGTTTACTGTCTATGTTTCACTTCCATATAAATACTTTGAGTAAGGACTTCCTGATACTGAAATCTATACTTGATGTTAACAAATTCCTCTTCTTTAGAAATGCTTTTCTTGCCATTGCCAGTCTACATTTTAAATCTGTCCTACTTCGACCATCATCAGTCGCTTTTTTCCCAAATAGGAAAACTCATTTGCAACTTTAAGTTTCTCATTTCCTAATCTAATTCCGTCAGCATCACCTGATTTAATTCAACTATCCTCATTTTGCTTTTGTTGATGTTCATCTTACATCCTCCTTTCAAGACACTGTCCATTCCATTCAACTAATCTTCCAAGTCCTTTGCTGTCTCCGACAAAATTGCAATGTCATCAGCAAATCTCAAAGTTTTTATTTCTTCCCCCAGGACTTTAATTCCTACTCTGAATTTTTCTTTTGTTTCCTTTACTGCTTGCTCAATAAACAGTTGTCACCTGTTCCATGTCCTCAGAACGTTGCAAGTGTCAGTCGTGGTCAGAACAATATTCTGTGTTGTTGTGTGTTCGTTATGTCACAGCTAAATGAATTCAAACATGGCAGATTGTTGGTGTTTGTATGGTAAGTGATTTTATATCCAAGGTAGCCGAAGTGTTGGGTGTTTCAAGAGAGGGTTTGATGATGATCTGGACAAGCATATCGTGATATTCCATGAGCCCCAGGCTAATCCCACAGTACAGTGTTTACACAGCTCGCATCATTCATGACTAGTTTTGTGAGCACAAGGATGGATAGCCCTATCTCTTCTGGCTGCTACAGTCACCAAATCTTGATATTATTGATGATGATGGGTGGTGATATTTTTGATGTGGGACATTTAGCATCATGGTCAACAGTGCCATAATGATAGATCAGCATGTCATTCTTGTGTGTGTGGAGGGGGGGGGGGGGGGGGTTGGATGGCATGGGCTGTTCCCACATGCAGAATAGTTTATAGTACATTAACACATAAATGTATGCCTTCCCTCCCCAGCACTTAAGAGATGAGGCGCGACAGTTCACAAAATTTAAGAACTCATGTGACAATGTAACACTGGTATCAGTGTTGGCGAGGATGGCTGGCAGGCAGACATACAGCCAAACCAAGGACTGCCCTGAGCCAGTATATAAGACATGTAGTGAAAATATGTGGAATCAAAACCACACACCACAAACTTCACAGAATTGTGGATCCTCTTGCTGGATGAGTAAACTGTGCGTTAAAGAACAAAGTCCTGTGCGCAGTTTGCTGGACAGCACTTTCTGCCATGGTGAGGTTGGCACGAAGTCAGCCAGGACTGTGTGGTTGGTCAAAGAGAGTGCAGTTTGTTTTCCACCACCAACAATTCAGTTTCCCCCCTTAAGCATGATTCGTCTGTCAGACAATGAGATGATAACATGCAAGGAGATGGCATATCAACACACAACACCATCCCAACATGCTTCTTTAGCTGGTGTGTCACCTATATCATTTTCCTGTACCCCTATACTCTTATCTTTGTGTGGTATCATTTGCCAAAAGCTTGTTTCAGTATCTCTGACCATTTATGAGATCTGAGGGATTTATTAATATTTTATTCTGGTTTTTTCACTGACGCGTGTGTTCATGACAGAGCCCTATACATACATTCCATTTGCTTGACACTGGAGACAGATAACAATATCATGCTACGTTTAAAGAATAATTAAATATGTTATCTAAATTTCAGACGCAGCTACATACGATCAACACACACTTAAGGCAAGTTCATGGCTACCCATATTTTTACTACAAACTAAGAATTTTGCACATTAGTTTCCCTAACATTGAAATATCACATTAACTATGACCATTAATGAAATGATAGGCAGTTCATTACGAAGCTCATGAATGAAGCTGGAAGTGAGAATCAGAGTTTATTCGTGAATAGTTTCCTTAAAATCCTTTGAGAAAGATTGCAGATAGGCCAGCTTGCCATTCACGCACAATGAGCTTGAAGGGTTCCACATTCAGCACAAGCTGGCAACTATGCCACCCACCAGTTGCTGCGTTCTAAACTGTCAAAAGTTGTAACTAATTTTAAATGCACTATACCTTTCCTGTCTGCATCAAGCATAAAATCACTTTGAGCCTCTGAAGACGCCAGAGCCACTGTTTGCTCTGTCCCTGGCCATGTAGATCTTTGACACAGTCTGTAGTATTTATCCCAAATGGCTTGTTCACATGGGGTTGATTTCTGAATAGCTGCTCAAAACGGGTGTGTGACCACTGCACTAAATGATAATGACTAAGGCAATGCCAAGATTTTCAGGGCCTGTTGAGCCAGAATGAGATGACACCTAATCCAGAGTAGTCTATCAGTCTGTGCACAAATGCACTTAACTGGTCTGATCCAAAAGGCTCCAGCCAATATCCGAATGCCATCATGGTAGACTGCGTCTAATATCTTGGGGTAGGAATAGGCATGGTAATGGATTGTGTTTGTGGTGTTCCTGTATTTTTGTCCACCCTGTGTATCTTCTAATTTCAGTGTCTCATGTCCTAATTAATTCACCAAGCATCACCTGATTTAATTTGACTGCATTACTCTTTTTTACTTTAATTTATATTTATCTTACAAGCTAATTTGAAGACACCATCCATATGTTGTCTTCTCATGCACCACTGTAAGAGATCCTCCTCCTGCTGCTACATCAAGGATGACTGTGCTACCAGTTTGTGGTGTTTCAGGTGCCATCGCACTGTTCATGTGGATAGTTGTTTTTCTCCAAAGAAGCCCATTTCCTGACTCAAGGAGTGTGACATGTACGATCCCGCACAACCGAGGGAAAATATTTTCGTTCTCCTGGATGCGAACTGCAGGGGAAAGGGGGGGGGAGGGAGGGTTGGCATAGAGATGAGTACTGCCATCCTGAATCCTCCTATTCCCTTTGTACATGACAATCATGGGATCCAAACCACTGGAAGCAGCAGTTATCACAGATGAAGAACTGTAGTTTTGATTTCTCTTTCTGTCATGACACAAACAGCCATCATTCAAATGTTATTTCTGGATGACAAACTGGAGTCATGATCTTTATGTACAGAACGTAGATGTCATTATTCCCTTCTACTCTATGTGGTTGTGTTGAAATCTTAGTCATGCCACTTTCACATTTTTTTGCACTGTCTTCATCTGCTGCTATTCAAACAGACTACAGTCTAGTTGTTTCCAGAGAGGTATGTGAATTGCTATGATCTGTTTGTAATTGCAAGAGGAAGCTCATTTATCAAGCTTGTCTTAACTGCAAAACCGACACCGCATATGGAATGATCTCTTTGTCTTTCCCTTTTTGAAAGAGTATTATCCTGTTGCACTCACTGGTCCTCCTATCATAAGACAACCTGCTTTCTCTCAGTGCAGCAACATGAATCTTAAGGGATTCTTATTTATATGGTAGAAGACCTGTTATTCTTCCTGGTCGGTCATTTCTACCTATGACATCCAGCAGTTTAATTAAATTTCATATGGCAAGTTTCATCCCAATTTAACTGTTAATTGGTGTTATCATGTGGGTGTGGTTGAATGCTTAACCTGACAATATTTAGCCTCCATGTCACATGAAAAGGGCAGTGGTATGCGATAAAAAGTATTTGGAAACCTATTACTGGACATTAATATAGGATGTGTCCATCCTTTGGCTTTATGACAGATTCAACTCTGTTGTGGACAGGTGTCTGAATGTCTGAAGAAATGGCAGCCCATTCTGGATGCTACGGTCTGGAGCAAAGTCAACATTCTAACTCATTCCGAAGGTGTTCCATTGGATTCAGGTTGGGACTCTGGGCATGTATGCCAATTTCAAGAATGTTGCTGTCCCCAAACCAGTGACTCACAGATGGTGATTTATGACAAAGTGTAATCTCATGCTGATAGAATCATCTCTCTGCTGTTCCTCTATTGTACGCAGTTCACTATTGTGTTAGATGTATTCATATCCTTCCACATTTAGTGCTATCTTAAACACAGCAAAGGGACCACTTCCTAACCATGAGAAACGCCCCCTCCATACCCTAATACCACCGCCACCGCCACAACAACTACTACTACTACTACTACTACTACTACTACTACTATGTACTTCATTGTTTGCGATGTATAGGATTGCAAATACTTTGTCCAGGCATTCGTCAATGCCAAACTATTTTGTTGAATTGCTACAGGGTATAGCATGATTCGTCACTCCAAATCACTTATTTGCAGTCATGTACTGTTCAGTACACCACCTCAAATGTTGTTTAGCACTGACTACAGGAATGTGTGGCTTATGAGGAGCCGTTCAATCATTGTACCCCATTCTTTTTGACTCCGGAGACACACCAACTGTGCTAGCTGAACTGCTGGTAGCACTTTGGAACCCATGAGTGATTCCTTCCGCTGATTTCATGTGACTTTACAATCTTCCATAATACTAGACTGTACCTGTCATCCAGTACGCGAGTCTGCTAGGTGTTGGGTTAACTGTGATTGTTCCTTCATATTTCCGCTTCTCAGTCACATCACCAGTAGTAGACTGATAGCTTTAGAAAAGCTGAAATGTCCCTGATGTATTTGACATGCAGGTGACCTCCAATGAGTAGTCCATGGTGAAAGTTACTGAGCTCTCATGACAATAGTTCAGCTGTTACTGCTTCTCTGACAACATAATACTCCTCGCCTCCCTTTCTATTGGCAGTCTGCCTTTCTTGAGATCTAGTGGTCAATTCCATACTGCATAGGTTTATGCAGATACTTTTGGCCAGATAACTTGTCTGCTCAGGCACAGATGCAGGACTATATTTCAAGGTGTAGACTACCTCAGCTTATCAAAAAGTTACCCACAGAGACTGTTGGTTGGTTGGTTGATTGGGGTTGAAGGGATCAAACAGCAAGGTCATCAGTCCCTTGTTTCAAATGTGGTCCATTCAGACAGTTTGACATTTCAGAAAAGTCAGAACGATAAAATGGAAAAGGCTAAAAAACAAAAGTGCAGTCATGTCATCAGTGGTAAAAAATAAATGAGGGAAGTCAGCAAGAGAGCAACCCCAGGGCTATGCTAGAGGCAGGAAATATGCCACCTATGAAGCAATAGAACCAAGACCATGTGCTATTTAAAAGCGCTCAACTGCTAGAATGTAGAAGTGCGTATGGGAAAAGGAGACTATCTAATTCTAAAAAGTGATAAAAACAGAGTAAAAGGAAAGAAAAGAGCATTTCGGCCAGAGAGGGGAGTCGGGAATCCCCAAACACAGCTTAAAGTGGGAGATGCCCCAACCCTCAATGCCCTGCCCCAACACCAGAGTGAGAATACAAACCTCAAAAATACAAACCTCAAAAATACAAACCTCAAAAATACAAACCTCAAAAATACAAACCTCAAAAATACAAACCTCAAAAATACAAACCTCAAAAATACAAACCTCAAAAATACAAACCTCAAAAATACAAACCTCAAAAATACAAACCTCAAAAATACAAACCTCAAAAATACAAACCTCAAAAATACAAACCTCAAAAATACAAACCTCAAAAATACAAACCTCAAAAATACAAACCTCAAAAATACAAACCTCAAAAATACAAACCTCAAAAATACAAACCTCAAAAATACAAACCTCAAAAATACAAACCTCAAAAATACAAACCTCAAAAATACAAACCTCAAAAATACAAACCTCAAAAATACAAACCTCAAAAATACAAACCTCAAAAATACAAACCTCAAAAATACAAACCTCAAAAATACAAACCTCAAAAATACAAACCTCAAAAATACAAACCTCAAAAATACAAACCACTTTCACGGAGGAAACTGAGAACCAGTTCGACCATCTAGGAATCGTCAGCCAACATTAAAGGTAAGGTGCGGGGAAGTCTGTACTTAGTACACAGAGCCAAAAGAAGGGGGCCATTCCACCAAAATGTGGGCTACTGACTGGAAGGCTCCACAACCACAAAGCGGAGGTGGCTCTTTACGCAAAAGAAAACCATGGATCAGCCTGGTATGGCCAATGTAGAGACGACACAGGGTGGTTGAGACCTTTCGGGAGAGGCACAAGGAAGAACATAATGGGACTGGTGTCACCTTAATCGCACGAAGTTTATTAGACAAGGAGGTAGCCTCCCAAGAGTTGGCCCATGATTGTGCGAAGTGGAATTTGATGTGAAGCCGTAAATCCGCTGCAGGAGGGGTTACAGAGAACGGGGGTAAGTGACTGCTCCCCCAGCCAAACGATAAGTAAGCTCATTACCTGGAATACCCATGTGGCCGGGGACCCAAAGGAAGTCAACGGAACAAACAGCACGGTGGAGATCAGCGAGATGGTCATGGATGGCCGAGACCAAGGTGTGGCAGGAAAAACACTGGTCAATAGCCAGAAGGCCACTCATTGAGCCCCTACATATCAAAATGTGGTTATGTTGGGACTGTTTAATAAAGATAGAGGCCTGGGAAATTGCCATCAATTCCGCAATAAACACCCCACATGTAGATGGCAGGAGATGATTTTCCGTGCCAACAGAGGACGTGAAGGCATATCCCACACAATCAGCAGATTTAGAGCCATTGGTGTAAAAAAACAACAGCATCCTGAAACTCCCATAAAATTTGTCGGAAGAAACAATGGAACACCATCGGAGGAATGGAATCTTTTGTACCTCGGCGGAGATCCATCTGAATTTGGGGCCAAGGACATAGCCAAGACCATGGGGGGGAGGGGGGGGCGTGTGGTGTTGCGGAGGGAGTGTGGGAGACAGAACAAAGAAGGAAGCTGAAAATCACAGCGAAGAGACACAAGGCGGAGCCAAACTGGTGAACCCGCTTGAGGGTGGGAATCAGGTGAGTGACATCCATAGTCTGGGAACAGGATAGACTAGGAAGGATGAGTGGGAGAGGAACAGACAGTGATTGCATAAGAAACCAGTAGCTGGGACCGCCAAACAGAAAGGGGGGGGGGGATCCCAGCTTCAACCAGGAGACTATCAACAGGGCTAGTAGGGAAGGCACTGGTGGCCAAACGGATAACACGATGGTGGACCGGATCCAGCAGGTGTAGTGTGGAAGGAGCAGCTGAACCATAAACTTGACAACCATAGTCCAAGCGAGGCAGCACTAAAGCCTGATAAAGGCGGAGAAGGATGGAGCAGTCCGCACCCCAAGAGGTGTGGGGAAGGAAGCGAAGGACATTGAGTTTACAGAAACATCCTACCTTCAGAAGTCTGATATGAGGCAGCCAGGTGAGCTTGTTGTCGAAAAGAAGACCCAGGAAACGAAACTGTGGGACCATAGGTAACTGCTGTGCATCAAGACAGAGCTCCGGATCGGGGTGGATCGTAGTACAGCGACAGAAGTGGGCCACCCGCGATTTTAAAGGAGATAATTGAAACCCGTGTGAGAGGGTCCATGCAAAGGCACACCGTATAGCTCCCTGGAGCTGCTGCTCTGCAGAGGCCATTGAAGAGGAACTAACCCAAATGCAAGAATCATCCACATACAGAGCAGGAGCAACCAAAGGACCGATGGAGGCCACAAGTCCATCGATAGCAATGAGGAAAAGAAGTACACTCAATACAGAACCCTGTGGGATGCCATTCTCCTGGGTCCGTGGAGAACTAAAAACAGTACCAACCCGAACCCTGAACGACCAGTGGAACAGGAACTGGCAAATAAAAATCGAGAGTGGGCCCCGAAGACCCCACTGATGAAGTGTAAGTAAGATGTGATGGCACCAAGCCGTGTCATCGGCCTTGCGAAGGTCGAAAAATACTGCAACCAAATGGCGGCACTGGGAAAAAGCCTGCCGAACTGCGGATTCCAAGCAAAGTAAATGATCGATCGGAGACTGTCCCTATTGGAAACCACACTGGTAAGGGGACAATAGATCCAGAGATTCGAGGACCCAATTGAGCCGACAGGCTACCATTCGTTCAAGTAACTTGCAAACAACCTTTGTCAGATTAATTGGCCGATATCTTTCGACAAACAGGTGATTCTTACCAGGCTTAAGGACAGGAACCATGATGCTATCCCTCCACTGAGAAGGGAAGTCACCCTAGAGCCAAATACGGCTAAACACCTGGAGAAGATGTTGCCGTTGTGGAGCACTGAGATGTTGAAGCAGTTGGTTATGAATAGAGTCTGGGCCAGGGGCCACGTCATGAGAAGAAGAAAGTGCAGAAAGAAGTTCCCATTCAGTAAAAGGTTCGTTGTAAGATTCTGGCTGACAAGGGGTAAAACATAAGGCGGAAGCTTCGGTCTGCAAGTTTCGGGCGAAGGAAAGCAGCCAGATAGGAGGCTGATGCTGTTGCAAAATGGGTTGCAAGATGTTCCGTGAGAATCAATGGGTCCATGCAAAGGTCATCTGGGAGGTGAAGGCCTGGGAGGGTGGAGTGCCCATGGCAACCTTGGTGAGGGCGAAGTGTAGCCCATGTCCGTGACATAGGGACAGTAGATCCGAGGGAAGAAACAAAGCGTTCCCAACACATCCATTTCCTCTGTTTGATTAAGTAACAGGCTTTAGTGCAAAGGCATTCGAAGGTAATAAGGTTGGCAATGGATGGGTGCCTCTTGTTGTTGTTGTTTTGTTGTTGTTGTTGTTGTTGTTGTCTTCAGTCCTGAGACTGGTTTGATGCAGCTCTCTATGCTACTCTATCCTGTACAAGCTTCTTCATCTCCCAGTACTTACTGCAACCTACATCCTTCTGAATCTGCTTAGTGTATTCACCTCTTGGTCTCCCTCTACGATTTTTACCCTCCACGCTGCCCTCCAATGCTAAATTTGTGATCCCTTGCCCCTCAGAAAAAGTCCTACCAACCGGTCCCTTCTTCTTGTCAAGTTGTGCCACAAACTTCTCTTCTCCCCAATTCTATTCAATACCTCCTCATTAGTTATGTGATCTACCCATCTAATCTTCAGCATTCTACTGTAGCACCACATTTCGAAAGCTTCTATTCTCTTCTTGTCTAAACTATTTATCGTCCATGTTTCACTTCCATACATGGCTACACTCCATACAAATACTTTCAGAAATCTATACTCGATGTTAACAAATTTCTCTTCATCAGAAACACTTTCCTTGCCATTGCCACTCTACATTTTATATCCTCTCTACTTCGACCATCATCGGTTATATTGCTCCCCAAATGGCAAAACTCCTTTACTACTTTAAGTGTCTCATTTCCTAATCTAATTCCCTCAGCATCACCCGACTTAATTCGACTACATTCCATTATCCTTGTTTTGCTTTTGTTGATGTTCATCTTATATCCTCCTTTCACTACACTGTCCATTCCGTTCAACTGCTCTTCCAAGTCCTTTGCTGTCTCTGACAAAATTACAATGTCATCGGCGAACCTCAAACTTTTTATTTCTTCTCCATGGACTTTAATACCTACTCCGAATTTTTCTTTTGTTTCCTTTACTGTTTGCTCAATATACAGATTGAGCAACATCGGGGACAGGCTACAACCCTGTCTCACTCCCTTCCCAGCCGCTGCTTCCCTTTCATGCCCCTCGACTCTTGTAACTGCCATCTGCTTTCTATACAAACTGTAAATAGCCTTTCGCTCCCTTTATTTTACCCCTGCCACCTTTAGAATTTGAAAGAGAGTATTCCAGTCAACATTGTCAAAAGCTTTCTCTAAGTCTACAAATGCTAGAAATGTAGGTTTGCCTTTCATTAATCTATTTTCTAAGATAAGTCGTAGGGTCAGTATTGCCTCACGTGTTCCAACATTTCTGCGGAATCCAAACTGATCTTCGCTGAGGTCGGCTTCTACCAGTTTTTCCATTCGTCTGTAAATAATTCAGGTTAGTATTTTGCAGCTGTGACTTATTAAACTGATAGTTCAGTAATTTTCACATCTGTCAACAGCTGCTTTCTTTGGGATTGGAATTATTATATTCTTCTTGAAGTCTGAGGGTATTTCGCCTGTCTCATACATCTTGCTCACCAGATGGTAGAGTTTTGTCAGGACTGGCTCTCCCAAGGCCGTCAGTAGTTCCAATGGAATGTTGTCTACTCCCGGGGCCTTGTTTCGACTCAGGTCTTTCAGTGCTCTGTCAAACTCTTCATGCAGTATCATATCTCCCATTTCATCTTCATCTACATCCTCTTCCATTTCCATAATATTGTCCTCAAGTACATTGCCCTTGTACAGACCCTCTATATACTGCTTCCACCTTTCTGCTTTCCCTTCTTTGCTTAGGACTGCGTTTCCATCTGAGCTCTTGATATTCATACTAGTGACTCTTATCTCCAAAGGTCTCTCTAATTTTCCTGTAGGCAGTATCTATCTTACCCCTAGTGAGGTAAGCCTCTACATCCTTACATTTGTCCTCTAGCCATCCCTGCTTAGCCATTTTGCACTTCCTGTCGATCTCATTTTTGAGACGTTTACATTCGTTTTTGCCTGCTTCATTTACTGCGTTTTTATATTTTCTCCTTTCATCAATTGAATAAAATATTTCTTCTGTTACCCAAGGATTTCTACTAGCCCTCGTCTTTTTACCTACTTGATCCTCTGCTACCTTCACTACTTCATCCCTCAGAGCTAGCCGTTCTTCCTCTACTGTATTTCTTTCACCCATTCCTGTCAATTGTTCCCTTATGCTCTCCCTGAAACACTGTACAACCTCTGGTTTAGTCAGTTTATCCAGGTCCCATCTTAAATTCCCACCTTTTTACAGTTTCTTCAGTTTTAATCTACAGTTCATAACCAATAGATTGTGGTCAGAGTCTACATCTGCCCTGGAAATGTCTTACAATTTAAAACCTGGTTCCTAAATCTCTGTCTTACCATTATATAATCTATCTGATACCTTTTAGTACCTCCAGGCTTCTTCCATGTATACAACCTTCTTTCATGATTCTTGACCCAAGTGTTAGCTATGATTAAGTTATGCTCTGTGCAAAATTCTACCAGACGGCTTCCTCTTTCATTTCTTAGCCCCAATCCATATTCACCTACTAGATTTCCTTCTCTTCCTTTTCCTACTGTCAAATTCCAGTCACCCATGACTATTAAATTTTCGTCTCCCTTCACTATCTGAATAATTTCTTTTATCTCCTCATACATTTCATCAATTTCTTCATCATCTGCAGAGCTAGTTGGCATATAAACTTGTAGTACTGTAGTAGGCGTGGGCTTCGTGTCTATCTTGGCCACAATAATGCATTCACTATGCTGGTTGTAGTAGCTTACCCGTACTCCTATTTTTTTATTCATTAGGAAACCCACGCCTGCATTACCCCTATTTGATTTTGTATTTATAACCCTATATTCACCTGACCAAAAGTCTTGTTCCTCCTGCCACTGAACTTCGCTAATTCCCACTATATCTAACTGTAACCTATCCATTTCCCTTTTCAAATTTTCTAACCTACCTACCTGATTAAGGGATCTGACATTCCACGCTCCGATCCGTAGAATGCCAGTTTTCTTTCTTCTGATAACGACATCCTCTTGAGTAGTCCCCGCCCGGAGATCCGAATGGGATCATGCTGCCAGGTCACCACCCGCCACTGACAAGGAGGGGGCGACATCCATGAACAAGTCAGAATCAGGTTGTGAAGCGGGGATGGTACCTCTGGTGACACCAGATGCTCCTTGTCCCAGGACTTATGTTTCTTCTTCTTTTCTGTTTGAGATCGAGGAGGGCCGTGTGGCATAAAGGAACCAGCTGCAGCAATATCGGGAACAGAAGAGATCGTGCGACCTGGGGGCCCACAGACCGTGGTTCTCGTAGTCATCGCATGGCAGCAGACCTTTGGCCTGAGAGGTGCTGGGAAGGGGTATCCCAGGAGGAGCGCCCTTGACTGGCAGACACCGAAGAAATGGGACACTTCTCCGGCTGGGTAGGGGGAGCGGCGCCTGGAGGAGAGGGTGTGGGAGCCATAGGAGAGGGGGCGAGGAGAGGGGTTTGGGACTGTGGTAAGGAAGGGGGAGGAAGGGGTGAAGATGTAACTACATAACTAGACGTCATGGACACAGGGTGAAGACGAGTACACTTCTTATGAGCCTCAGTGTAGGTTAAACGATCAAGGGACTTATACTTCTGTATCTTCTTTTCCTTCTTATATACTGAGCAATCTGGTGAATGTGGAGAATGATTGCCATGGCAATTAACACACACAGGAGGGGGAACACAGGAACTCCCCTCATGGAGTGGACGTCCACAGTCACCACAGAGAGGGGGCCTACGAGCAGCAGGAAGATGTGTCCAAAACGCAAGCACTTAAAACATCTCATAGGAGATGGGATGTACGGCTTCATGTCACATCGATAAACCATAGTCTTTACTTTCTCAGGGAGGGTATCCCCTTCAAAGGCCAGGATAAAGGCACCAGTATCAATGCGGTTGTCCTTAGGACCCTTCAGAACATGCCGAACAAAGTGAACACCCCGCCTTCCGAGATTGTCCCGTAGTTCCTCATCAGTTTGAAGGATGAGGTTCCTTTAAACCATATTTAGAGACTGGTGGAGGGTAATGGACACAGGGATTGTGCAAAGATGGTTACAGGCAAGAAGGGCCGCAGACTGGGCAGCTGAAGCAGTTTTGACCAACAACGAACCTGACCGCATCTTGCTCAGGGAGTCCACTTCGCCAAACTTGTCTTCAATGTGTTCCACAAAAAATAAATGTTTTGGTATTGGTGAAAGTATCCCCATCAGTCCTGATGCAAACCAGATAGCAGGGGAAAGGTTTCACCTCTAGCCGACGGGCCTGGCCCTCTGCCCATGGGGTAGCCATGGAAGGGAAGGCTGAAGAGGCAGGAGAAGCAGCACTAAAAGAATCAGTTCCACATGGAGAGACGGCCGTAGAAGAACGGCCAGAGTTCTGGACCCGTATGCACTTCATTTGCATAGCATCCGCCCTGATACCACCCACTCTGATCAGGAGCTTTCCCCATGGGTGCCACCCAGCCACAGCAAGGGCCATCTGACACGGCGGCCATTGCCAGGAGTTCCGATGCTCCAGGACGTCAAGCAACCACTCCTAGGCTTAGATGAGGTGGTCACAGCTCAGGTCAGAAGTGTGATCCCTGTGCGTTCAGGGGGCTCAACCAAAAGGGTACATAGCGATGCCACCACACAGGGTGGTTACCGTGCTGGCTATGCACCCTAGCATCAGACATCGACGTGAAAGAATAGGTGGAATGAAATAGGACGACACATGTCGGAGACACTAGGTAAGGTGCTCTTCCCCAAATGGCTCACACCATGGAATATAAATTTATTAATGGAGGTCAAACCCCAGAGGGGGACCAGGTAATGCCAAAAGGATGAGGTGAGTATGCAACAAAACCAAATTGCAAAAACAACATAACCAGGAGGATAGTGGGGCCAATATAAACAAGGACAACAAGAGAGGGAGAGGAGAGGGTGAAGGGGAAGGGGAAGGAGCAAGAAGAGGAAAGGAGGGGAAGGGCAAGGAAATGCAGCCCTGGAAAGAAGGAAGCCTGCAACAGCTCGGGGCCCCGTGCTCGCCAAGCACGTACTCACAAAAGAACCGTGAGCCCCCTGGGGGGGGGGGGGGGGAGACACAGGCACTGTATTTTGTATATGTAGCACAAGACAGGTAATATGAAACTCCAAACCTGCAAAGAACTGCAGTATACTCTTATTAGTCCTTTGTAGCTAGGTTGTGTAGATTTAACAAATTTGACTTTTCTGTTCTGCAACAATTGCAGCTACAAGATGTAATGTTCCTATAGAAACACTTCTCTCTGGAAGCTATTTGACTTTCTATGAGGTTCAAAAATACTATCTGCATTACTATTGAGGTGACTGTCTTGTAAAATTTGACCAGTAGTGAGATTTTACTGGATGATAAGATTATTTAAAACTATTCTGCAATGGTCATCATATGGTAAATTACATTTTTAAACTACATTATGCATGTTTACAAGTTAAGAGATCTGTGAGGTTTGGGGATAGGAGGAACTTGTCTTTTCAATACTAGACAGACTGAACTGATACAGATATAGATGATGAACATGAAACCAAGTATTAAACCACATAGCATACCTGAAAGCAAGGGGAAACTACAGCCATAATTTTTCCCAAGGGCATGCAGCTTTACTGTATGATTAAATGATGTTGTCCTCTTTGGGTAAAATATTCTGGAGGTAAAAGTCCCCCATTCGGATCTCTGGGTGGGGACTACTCAAGTGGGCGTCGTTATCAGGAGAAAGGAAACTGGCATTCTATGGATCGGAGTGTGGAATGTCAGATCCCTTAATGGGGCAGGTAGGTTAGAAAATTTAAAAAGGGAAATGGATAGGTTAAAGTTAGATATAGTGGGAATTAGTGAAGTTCGGTGGCAGGAGGAACAAGACTTTTGGTCAGGTGAATACACGGTTATAAATGCAAAATCAAATAAGGGCAATGCAGGAGTAGGTTTAATAATGAATAAAAAAATAGGAGTGCGGGTTAGCTACTACGAAAAGCATAGTGAACGCATTATTGTGGCCAAGATAGACACGAAGCCCACGCCTACTACAGTAGTACAAGTTTATATGCCAACTAGCTCAGCAGATGATGAAGAAATTGATGAAATGTATGATGAGATAAAAGAAATTATTCAGGTAGTGAAAGGAGACGAAAATTTAATAGTCATGGGTGACTGGAATTTGACAGTAGGAAAAGGAAGAGAAGGAAATCTAGTAGGTGAATATGGATTGGGGCTAAGAAATGAAAGAGGAAGGCGCCTGGTAGAATTTTGCACAGAGCATAACTTAATCATAGCTAACACTTGGGTTAAGAACCATGGAAGAATGTTGTATACATCGAAGAACCCTGGAGTCACTAGAAGGTATCAGATAGATTATATAATGGTAAGACAGAGATTTAGGAACCAGGTTTTAAATTGTAAGACATGTCCAGGGGCAGATGTGGACTCTGACCACAATCTATTGGTTTATGAACTGTAGATTAAAACTTAAGAAACTGCAAAAAGAAGGGAATTTAAGGAGATGGGACCTGGATAAACTGACTAAACCAGAGGTTGTACAGAGTTTCAGGGAGAGCATAAGGGAACAATTGACAGGAATGGGGGTAAGAAACACAGTAGAAGAAGAATGGGTAGCTTTGAGGGATGAAATAGTGAAGGCAGCAGAGTATCAAGTAGGTAGAAAGATGAGGGCTAGTAGAAATCCTTGGGTAACAGAAGAGATACTGAAATTAATTGATGAAAGGAGAAAATACAAAAATGCCGCAAATGGAGCAGGCAAAAAGGAATACAAACGTTTCAAACATGAGATCGATAGGAAGTGCAAAATGGCTAAGCAGGGATGGCTAGAGGACAAATTTAAGGATGTAGCGGCTTATCTCACAAGGGTTAAGATAGAACTGCCTACAGGAGAATTAAAGAGACCTTTGCAGAAAGGAGAACCACTTGCATTAATATCAAGAGCTCAGATGGAAACCCAGTACTAAGCAAAGAAGGGAAAGCAGAAAGGTGGAAGGAGTATATAGAGGGTTTATACATGGGCGATGTACTTGAGGACAATATTATAGAAATGGAAGAGGATGTAGATGAAGATGAAATGGGAGATATGATACTGCATGAAGAGTTTGACAGAGCACTGAAAGACCTGAGTCGAAACAAGGCCCCGGGAGTAGACAACATTCCATTTAGAACTACTGACAGCCTTGGGAGACCCAGTTCTGACAAAACTCTATCATCTGGTGAACAAGATGTATGAGACAGGAGAAATACCCTCAGACTTCAAGAACAAATAATAATTCAAATCCCAAAAAAGCAGGTGTTGACAAATGTGAAAATTACCGAACTATCAGTTTAATAAGTCACGGCTGCAAAATACTAACACGAATTCTTTACAGACAAATGGAAAACCCGGTAGAAGCTGACCTCGGGGAAGATCAGTTTGGATTCCGTAGAAATGTTTGAACACGTGTGGCAATACTGACCCTACGACTTATCTTAGAAGAAAGGTTAAGGAAAGGCAAACCTACATTCCTAGCATTTGTAGACTTAGAGAAAGCTTTTGACAATGTTGGCTGGAATACTCTCAAATTCTGAAGATGGCAGGGTAAAATACAGGGAGCAAAAGGCTATTTACAATTTGTATAGAAAGCAGATGGCAGTTATAAGAGTCAAGGGATACGAAAGGAAAGCAGTGGTTGGGAAGGGAGTGAGATAGGGTTGTGGCCTCTCCCCAATTCTATTCAATCTGTATACTGAGCAAGCAGTAAAGGAAACAAAAGAAAAGTTCGGAGTAGGTATTAAAATTCATAGAGAAGAAATAAAAACTTTGACGTTCGCCGATGAAATTGTAATTCTGTCAGACACAGCAAAGGACTTGGAAGAGCAGTTGAACGGAATGGACAGTGTCTTGAAAGGAGGATATAAGATACACATCAACAAAAGCAAAACGAGGATAATGGAATGTAGTCGAATTAAGTCGGGTGATGCTGAGGGAATTAGATTAGGAAATGAGTTTTGCAATTTGGGGAGCAAAATAACTGATGATGGTCGAAGTAGAGAGGATATAAAATGTAGACTGGCAATGGCAAGGAAAGTGTTTCAGAAGAAGAGATATTTGTTAACATCGAGTTGACGATAAATAGTTTAGACAAGAAGAGAATAGAAGCTTTCGAAATGTGGTGCTACAGAAGAATGCTGAAGATTAGATGGGTAGATCACATAACTAATGAGGAGGTATTAAATAGAATTGGGGAGAAGAGGGGTTTGTGGCACAACTTGACTAGAAGAAGGGATTGGTTGGTAGGACATATTCTGAGGCATCAAGGGATCACCAATTTAGTACTGGAGGGCAGCGTGGAGGGTAAAAATCGTAGAGGGAGACCAAGAGATGAATACACTAAGCAGATTCAGAAGGATGTAGGCTGCAGTAGGCACTGAGAGGTGAAGAAGCTTGCACAGGATAGAGTAGCATGGAGAGCTGCATCAAACCAGTCTCAGGACTGAAGACCACAACAACAACAACAACAACAGCATACCAGCAGAAGTATGGGACAGCAGAAGTTTTGAGTATAGTGGATCTGGGTGTTATGTATATCAGACACACACTATTTGAATTTTTACAGTAGCAGAATAGCACTGTGAACTACATGGGTGATAAAGGCCTCTTCATACCAGCATCATGTTAGAGGCCCAGTTAGTGCACTGTAAGATGGAAGTTAACAGTCAACCCTAATGTCTTTTCATTTTATATTGGAGATGGTGCAAGTAGTAACACTCAAAGGTAGTGTGATCGAAATTGAGCATGTGCTGTAATACTGTGCTAGGGTCACTATATTCCCTTAATCATGTGAAGACTCAATCAACACAACACCTTCCATAATAGACTAAGCAAACTCAATTTGGCAGTGTATTCCCATCTAGGGATTCGGAATGGGGATTTACTCCCTGGTACAAAAGGCTGAGAGGTTACTGGTAGACTTCAGGCAAGTAACAAAATGTTTTTGACATTGTGGAAGTACAGGGATTGTATTTACAATTTTAACACAGTCCAATCCACAGTAACTTATTTTTGATTCTGCTAACCAGTTTTGGTCTGTAAGATTATATTCAGACCAGTGTTTCCAGGCGATGTGAGGAGCTGGTTCACGGAGCCACTGAGTAGTACCTACTGTGACAGTTGCAACAGGTATCATCAGTTACTACTCAGTAGCTCTGTGAACTGGCCACCTGGAGCCTCTGCTCTGGAAATGGTTTTATAGACCAAAACCTGGAATCAAAAATAAGTAAGTTATTATGACTTGGAGTACTTTTTATTGAAACAGTAAACTAAAAATTCCTGGATACTCAAAACCAGACTGAAAGAATACTATATTAGCCACTACTCTTACAATTTATCACTTTATTTGGCTAAATGTAAATTACCCACAACATAAATCTTTGTATTGAAATTACAACATTAATAGAGGAAAATCTACTTGTCAAGCAGCAGCAAGAGGAAACACACAGAAGACGTTGAATTGCATGAGCTTTCAGGGCCAATGGCTCCTTCTGGCAGGAGGGTTGAAGGGAAAGGAAAAGGAGAGGTTTGGGAAATGTGAAAAGTTATACGAAAATTGCCCAGAACACTGGGTCAGGGGAGAGTTATTGGGGAGAATGAGAAGAAAACATTTTCTATCTTTGACTAGTTTAGTTGAGATAATATTTATATCGGGCAGATCTTGACATTGGCAGTATGTAGACAACTGACAGTGGTCTGCACGAAGTTACATAAATGCTTTGTTTTGAAACATTAGATAGGAACAGCAGCTGAGTAATGTAAGAGAAGGAGCAGTGGCTGTTTTGAAGAAGCTGTTACCCTCCTGATGCACATACGGTATATAAAGTAATCTAGAAGTAACTACCATAATTATCAGTGAGATTAGATTAACACTCATTATAATTTGTTACTAGTATACTTTGCCTGCAGTGACTGCTTCCAGCTGTGAATTTAAAACATTTCTCCTTCCACACACCTGACGACTCTCCATCATAATACACGCCTGGAAATTGAAATAAGAACACTGTGAACTCATTGTCCCAGGAAGGGGAAACTTTATTGACACATTCCTGGGGTCAGATACATCACATGATCACACTGACAGAACCACAGGCACATAGACACAGGCAACAGAGCATGCACAATGTTGGCACTAGTACAGTGTATATCCACCTTTCGCAGCAATGCAGGCTGCTATTCTCCCATGGAGACGATCGTAGAGATGCTGGATGTAGTCCTGTGGAACGGCTTGCCATGCCATTTCCACCTGGCTCCTCAGTTGGACCAGCGTTCGTGCTGGACGTGCAGACCGCGTGAGATGACGCTTCATCCAGTCCCAAACATGCTCAATGGGGGACAGATCCGGAGATCTTGCTGGCCAGGGTAGTTGACTTACACCTTCTAGAGCACGTTGGGTGGCACGGGATACATGCGGACGTGCATTGTCCTGTTGGAACAGCAAGTTCCCTTGCCGGTCTAGGAATGGTAGAACGATGGGTTCGATGACGGTTTGGATGTACCGTGCACTATTCAGTGTCCCCTCGACGATCACCAGTGGTGTACGGCCAGTGTAGGAGATCGCTCCCCCCACCATGATGCCGAGTGTTGGCCCTGTGTGCCTCGGTCGTATGCAGTCCTGATTGTGGCGCTCACCTGCACGGTGCCAAACACGCATACGACCATCATTGGCACCAAGGCAGAAGCGACTCTCATCGCTGAAGACGACACGTCTCCATTCGTCCCTCCATTCACGCCTGTCGCGACACCACTGGAGGCGGGCTGCACGATGATGGGGCGTGAGCGGAAGAGGGCCTAACGGTGTGCGGGACCGTAGCCCAGCTTCATGGAGACGGTTGTGAATGGTCCTCGCCGATACCCCAGGAGCAACAGTGTCCCTAATTTGCTGGGAAGTGGCGGTGCGGTCCCCTACGGCACTGCGTAGGATCCTACGGTCTTGGCGTGCATCCGTGCGTCGCTGCGGTCCGGTCCCAGGTCGACGGGCACGTGCACCTTCCGCCGACCACTGGCGACAACATCGATGTACTGTGGAGACCTCACGCCCCACGTGTTGAGCAATTCGGCGGTACGTCCACCCGGCCTCCCGTATGCCCACTATACGCCCTCGCTCAAAGTCCGTCAACTGCACATACGGTTCACGTCCACGCTGTCGCGGCATGCTACCAGTGTTAAAGACTGCGATGGAGCTCCGTATGCCACGGCAAACTGGCTGACACTGATGGCGGCGGTGCACAAATGCTGCGCAGCTAGCGCCATTCGACGGCCAACACCGCGGTTCCTGGTGTGTCCGCTGTGCCGTGCGTGTGATCATTGCTTGTACAGCCCTCTCGCAGTGTCCGGAGCAAGTATGGTGGGTCTGACACACCGGTGTCAATGTGTTCTTTTTTCCATTTCCAGGAGTGTATTTATTAAATATGATCTGCGACAACTTAATTCTCTTAGTTAGAGTAGTAAGAGGATTTGCAGCTTTTCCAAGTCATATGTCACATCGGACTGTCTTGAAAATTTGCTATATATGGTCATAAACATCCCCCCCCCTCCTCTCTCTCTCTCTCTCTCTCTCTCTCTCTCTCTCTCTCTCTCTCTCTCTCTCTCACACACACACACACACACACACACACACACACACACACACATACACACATACACACATACACACAGTGTAGCCCCAGGTGCATGTTTCTCCCTCCCTCCATCCCTCCATCCCTCCATCCCTCCATCCATCCATCCATCCATCCATCCATCCATCCACCCACCCATCAGGTTGGCGAAATGTGACAACCTGGTCAGTATTGCTGCAAGGAAATAATAATAGCATGGTTGTTCTCATTTGGGGCATCACCAAGTTAAGAGCATTTACAGTAATGTGACTGTCACAATGGTCAGTGGCAGTCAATAAAGAGGACATTGTCACTTATTTGTGGTATGAATGGATCTGAAATGATTATTTGTGACCACTCTCAGTTAGCATGGTGAATATATGTCTGTGACATGAGCTCATTATGGTCCAGACTGGTCAGCACTCTTCCCAGCCTTCAGTTCAATAGAAAATGCACAGGCACACTAGGCAGGAGAGCAGCATAACACTTCTACTGAAAACTCTCCAGGGGGCACTTCTGTAGCAATGGGAGTATTATCACAAGTCATAATAAATGACGTGATCTACAGTATGAGGATCATTGTGCATCCAGTACTGCCATGGGAGAGCATTACATCTTGTCTTGGACTGAGATTCCATATACAACCAATAGTAATGAAGAATAGTGTGTGTGTGTGTGTGTGTGTGTGTGTGTGTGTGTGTGTGTGTGTGTGTGTGTGTGGTGTGCGCGCACTCTCATTGCTGCAACTCGTGTTTCATGAACTGTAAAACCCTTTAACTCCAAAAGTGGAGAAAAAATTAAATATATACATTTCTGATAGTTAGCAAGACAGTCTCTTTAGCACCACAAGTAAAGTACCCACTGTTGGGTTAGTGCAGGAAGTTGAAGTATAAAGAATAGTTTTAAACCACAACTTAAATATAACTTAGTTATATATCTTTTATATTTACAAGGAGGTGGGCCCAGCAGTGAGACTGACATTTTGAAATAGTCTATATGGTGATGTAGGCTGAGGTCCCAGGTATCACACCTTGCAACCATTCATCCTAGTGGGCCTTCCTTCGTGGGTAATTGCCGGGGAGGAAAAAAAAAAAAAAAATTTCAACAGACTGGTTGCACAGTGTAATTAATGATTAGTTCACATCCTGTCCAGTGTATTGAAAATTATTATTTTTAAATTTTTATCAAAACAACTTTTGTCATTATTTTTACTCAGTTAAATGGGTTAAATGTAATTTTTTATTTCTAGTGCTTTGTTGTGCCATTTTAATCATTGTAATAATTGTTTAAATTGCTCTCATTTTTCTTGCCATCATTCTTTTTCCACTTGGTATCTTTGTTCATGTGATTTTTATACTTTTGTGTATTAAAATGGCAGAAATTAACTCTAAGTTCTCATCATGTATCTTTGTCTATCTTATGCATTCATTACTTCCATTCCACAGTTTGCTTGAATTTCATTTTATTTGTAATCCTTTCCTTCATTTAAATATTCATCTGCATTACTTTGTCTGTAATACATTAAGAATTTATGTTTTCAATGTTTGCAAGATGATTACCATCCAAAAAAATGTACATCTTGTATTGCAAACTTTTTTGACCCCATTGGACATGAGTATATACAGATTTAACCTTTTGTTTTCTAACCTATATACTGACAGTTTCAAATGTTTAAATTACAGATAAATAGAAATAATTAAATTTGCGTGCACAAGGATTACAAGAGTAAAAATCATGATAGGAAGAGAAAATGAGGGCGATTAAAAAAGTAAATACGATGGTTAAAGTTATGTGACAAAGAATTAAGAAAAAATACATTTAACCAACCAAATTAATTTCAATACAGATTTAAAAACAATAAATTTGATGAGATTTGAAACCCACCAACCTTTTTCATGTGAGGTTGATACCTTGATCGTTACACTGCGTAGGCAATCTGTTATACTCCTTTTTTTTTATTTATTTATTTATTTTTTTTTAATTCTGTAGGGCGTTACAAAAAAAAAGTGATTACTCATGAATGAGAGCCAGAGTGAATGGCTGTGGTGTTTTAGCTTACGTCAACATATAGATGATTTACAAAAGTCGATCCACTGCTGGGGTCCTCTGCTTGTTAGTAGAAATTAGAGATATGAACACAGCAGTCATAAATACCTTCGCTGTTCCATTTCCAGTTCATCTTTTTTGTTTGCTAATGTGAATATCCTCAGCTTACAAGATGACCAATTACTACGAGTTGAAATGATGTAGGGCAAGAGGAGAGTGAGACCTGCAAAGTTCCAGCAGCTAAATGTATAATGACTTTCATAAACTCAAACAGTATTTTTTAAACTGGCCCTTTAAAGTGTACAAAATAAAATAATAAAAGCTTTTTACTGAAGTTTTATTAAGAGACCATAAAGAGATAACTATATAGGAAATAGATTATTGTGCATTATCAAATTTAAATATGTGTATAAATTGTAAAGACTTCTCTACATTTATCATAATATTTGCCAGAACTAGAGAGATTTTGAAATTAACATATTAACAATCGCATAACTTTTATACAGCGGAATCTCTGTCTGACACACTAACCTTTATAAGTAGTATGTCCAGAAACGGAAATGGAACAATAACTGGTTTGCAGTAGCCTGTCAATAGCAAAACCTTCCACTTGCTACACCTTTCAATGTATGTGTGATCATTCCATTTAATGATATTCACACATCATCATGTTCAGTCATGATTCATTAACTACATAAACAAATACCACTTAACTTCCACATTTAATCAATTGTAGAACTGTTAAACAATGAAAAATGCAGGATGTAATAATGATAATAATATAAAAAAAGATAGATTGCTACTCACCACATAGATGATATGTTGAGTTGCAGACAGGAACAACATAAAGACTGCTATATATTTGAGCTCTCAACTGTGCCTTATGGGAGAAGCAGTCTGTGGATGGTGAGAGTAAGGAGTAGGCTGGGGTGGGTTGGGGAGGGGGTGAGATAGCATCATAGAGGAGGGGAGAATGTGCAGTGCTGCTTGTGGGAGCAAGCAGGGATGTGGTGGTGACAAGGTAGGGCTGCTACGTACAGTCCAGAGGTTTGATGGAGGACAAGGGGAGCAGAAAAGAAGAGAGGTAGAGAAGGGGGAAAACACTAGTTGGTGTGATGGTGGACTATAAGGCTGTGTAGTGCTGGAGTGGGAGCAGGAAACGGAATAGATGGACGAAGGACAGGAACTAGTGAAGGTTAAAGTCAGGGGGTTTATGGGAATGTGGGATGTATTGCAGGGACAATTCCCACCTGAACAATTCAGAAAAGCTAGTGTCAGTTGGAAGCATCCAGATGGTGCAGAATGTGAAGCAGTCACTAAAGAGAAGCATATTGTGTTGGGCAGAATCTTCAACTGTCCAGCTGTCTCTTGGCCACAGTTCATCAATGGACATTCATGCAAACAGACAGCTTGTTGGTGGTCCTGCCCACAGAGAAAACAGAAGAGTGGCTGCTGCTTAGTTTGTGGATCCCGTTACTGCTTTCACAGGTAGCCCTTTCTCTGATGGGATAGGTTATGCTTGAGACTGGACTGGAGTAGGGGTTGATGGTTGGAATTATAGGACAGGTCTTGCATCTAGGTCTATTAAAGGGATATGAGTCAAGAGGCAAGAGGTTGAGAGGTTGAGAGCAAGGGTGGAGCAGGGATGGGCTGGGATATTGTGTAGATTCAAATGGCAGCATAGTTCCACCGTGTGAGGAATAAGGATAGTGAGTAGGATATTCTCCATTTCAGTGCACGATGAGAGATAGTTGAAACCCTGGTGGTTAATGGGGTTCAGATGATCCAGTCCACCATGGTACTGAGCTACAAGGGAGTGGGGTGCTACTTTGTGGCCAGTTGCTAGTAATGTGGGAAGTGGGTGGATGAGTGGAGAGCCAAGGCAGGGAGATCCCCTTTCTGTACAAGGATGGGAGGGTAATTTCGGTCTGTGAAGGCCTCAGTGAGACCCTTGATGTATTTGGAGGACTGCCTGTCACTACAAATGTGACAACCATGGGTGACTAGGCAGTATGGAAAGGACCTTTTGGTATGGAATGGGTGGCAGCTGTCTAAGTGGGGGTATTGCTTATGGCTGGTAGATATGGTATGGCCAAATGTACTGATGTAGCCATGTCCTACATTTACCACATTTTCATAAACTCACTACCACCACCATAAAGCATTCAGAACATAAACAGACTTGAAACACAGCCATGAACCTTTCCTCCAAAATCTTTAGTCCCTGCAGAAGTATTAGCCCTTTCCAAAGGCCTCACCTTTTGACCCACTCCCAAATTAAAGCATGCAGGACTCAAAGACCTTCTCTCCTTGTCCGTACAGTGGAAAAACATTTTCACTACCAACCTTACAAATCAGACTCAATCTAAAGCTCATGTTGGACTTGTCCACATAAAAACCCTGCCACAGCAACACCATTCCATAAATCTGACAGGATCTCTCGTCTCTCCTCAAATCCTTAGGCCCATCCCAGAATCTGTACCTTGAGTCCCTCTCCCTCTCCTCCCCCCCCCCCCCCCCCCCCCACCTCTTTCTGCAGTCCTACCTTCTACACGCTGCATGAAGTCCATAAACTCAACTCCAGATGCACCATTGTTGCTGGTTACTGTGCCCACACTGAGAGCAAAACAAATCCATGATAAAGATATGGGCACCAACATGGCACCATCCTAAGCCAAATTATTCATGGGCCATCTAGATCTTCTGAATCAGCCAGAACCCCACATCCCCCACCCATTTCAGATTCATTGATGATACTATTGTAATCTGGACTGAGGGTGAGCTGCTCTTCTTCACTGCTCCCACACCAACACTACATAGCCTTCCCCACTAGTGTTTTCCCCCTCTTCTACTGCTCTTCTTTTCCACTCATCCCCCCCTCCCCCTCCCATTTAAACGTCCTAGCAGCCCTGCCCTACCCCCGTTATGTACCTGCATACTTCTGCAAGCAGCACTACACCTTCCCTCACATCTACCCTGCTTTCCCTTCCTCCCCCCCCCCCCCCCCCCCAGCCACATCCTTAACTCCACCACCCATAAACTGCCTTTCCTGTAAGTCACAGTAGTAGTTTGAAGTGTAGCCTCAGCACCCAAGACATTGGACATGTATGAGAGAGTTGTGTGAGTGCGTGTATTTTCTGCTTTAGAAGAAAATGTATAGCAACTCTTTGTTGTGCCTGTCTGCAACTCAGCAGCTCCTCTATATGGTACATAGCCATGTACCCTTTTCATAATACTGTCAAACTGTACATTGATCTACACATGTATCCAGATAGCAATCTTTTCAACACCTTATTGCGCATTTAGAAAATTTGAGTAACACTTCACTTCAGGTAACCAATTTATCTGCAAAAATAGCTGATTTTCCAACAATTGTGCTTTAAGATTAATGAATAAAGAGAAATTAGGGATAAAGAAAATAGGGAGGGGAATGATGTAAGAAAGACAGAGGTAAGACTGCAGTGTGACATATTAATTGTAGAAGATGATAGAGGAAGGAAGAAACAGGAGGTGGGCAAGGGAAGTTATAGTAGAATAAGTTAAGAGTGATAAACAGTGTATGTTTTAGGAAAAATTTGCATTCCTAAAAACAATATTTGTCATTTGATATCCATCCCTTTTCCCAATTTAAACATCCCATACAGATCGCCTACTGTAGGAAGTCCTTTTATTTTAGACAGTTTGTATCAGATTGTTGTTATTGATCTTACAAAGAAGTTTTAATGCTCACTTTCTAGTCCTATTTTTAATGTTTGTATTTAGTTTTACTAATATTTCTAGAATGCTTGTATCTTTACTTCCCCCAAACCAAACCAAGCAATCTCTCGTCTCTCAAGATAGTGTTCCTCTTCTTTTATCTGAATCCAATATTTCTCCTACACCTGCTAGGCCTTGAGCTGTGTATCTGTTCCCCAAGCAGAAACCTGTAGCTTCTACAGCTGAAGGGCCAGCTTTTTTTCCCCTGCTCACCATTTCATAATTTTCACTGTTTTGTAAATGCAACTATTCAGTCAAATACTCTTATAAGAATTTTATGGCATCTTATTGACCATTATATTATTGAAGCGATTATTTTTAATTTTCTGCAATTTTACTTACCCCCATCATCATATAACCACCAGACATCAATTGTTCCATTATTCTGAAACTTTTGAAACAATGTTAAGTTCTCTAACGTTTCTTTTGACAATTTCCTGCAAAAGATAAGTACACCTATATTAAGATATTACAAAAAGCAAAACACAATTCACTGTGAATTTGTCATTTCAGCATTAGATTTAAAGTCAAATGTAGTTTTCTTCCATACTTATACAGGTATTTTTCCTCCATAGACACAAGAACCTCAATTTTCTTTAAGTACAATGTCTGTCGAAGTTTTCATTTATAGGGTCTGCAACTAGGAAATGCCTCTTGGAGAGAATCTGTTCAATAGACTTTTGTTTTTAAGTCTTAAGTAGAAACTAAATAGAACCCTAGAATATGAAACTATTTGCAAAATTCGTGAAACAGTCACAGTTGTTCATAAGAAATGTGTGTTTTCTATCTCCTGAAAGTGAGTGCTTTATTGACAGTAAAGGTAACTTGTCACTTTGTAATAGAGGCTTTGAGTGCTAAATAGGCACATAAACAAGATTTGGGAATAGCATTTGGATAATGGCCTCCAAATTCCCCCATCCCCCACTCATACACAGTGAATTCATTCTGATAAGTTGCATGCAATACAAGATGAAATAAAAAGTGTGTGTTGGGTGAATGGAGGGGAGGGGACTGGGGGGGGGGGGGGGGAGAGAAGATTTAATAGGAAGACAGTGGGTGGATATTAATAGAGAGGGATCTCAAGTGAAATGGAGATAACTATTAGGTGAGAGTGGAAAGGAAAGAGATACCATTGGAACTGGGCAGGGGTGAAGGGCTGTTGGTGGGACAGAGGTAGGCAGACACACTTGCCTCCTGGGGAATATGGAGAGTGAAGGATATGTCACAATATTTGAAAAGGAAAGTTGCTACTCACCATATAGGGGAGATTCTGAGTCGCAGATAGGTGCAACAAAAAGACTGTCACAAACAAAGCTTTCAGCCAGTAAGGCCTTCATTAAAAATAGATGACTGGCGCGCACGCGCGCGCGCACTCTCGGGCAACTGTAACCATGGTGCAAGCAGCAGCACCAATGCATGATGGGAGTGTTGTCTGGGTGGGGTTAAGGAGAAGGCAGGGGTGGCGAGGGGGAGGGATAGTGGGGTAGCGGTGGCAGACAGTGAAGTGCTGCAGCTCAGATAAAGGGCAGGGGTGAGGTGGGGAGGGGAGTGGAGGGGATAGTGGAAAAGAAGAGAAGTAAAAAGACTGGGTGCGATGGTGGAATGAGGGCTGTGTAGTGCTGGGATGGGAGCAGGGAAGGGGCTTGTTGGGTGAGGACAGTGACTAACGAAGGTTGACAGCAGGAGGGTTACGAGAACATAGGACGTATTGCAGGTGAAGTTCCCGCCTGCACAACTCAGAAAAGCTGATGTTGGTGGGAAGGATCCATGTGGCGCAGCCATTGAAATGAAGGATGTCATGTTGGGCAGCTTGCTCAACATCAGGGTGGTCCACTTGTTTATTTGCCACAGTTTGTTGGTGGCCATTCAAGTGGACAGACAGCTTGTTGGTTGTAATACCCACATAGAATGCAGCACAATGGTTGCAGCTCAGCCTGTAAAATCACATGACAGGTTTCGCAGGTAGCCTTGCCTGCTATGGGATAGGTAATGTTTGTGACCAAACTGGAGTAGATGGAGATGGAGGTGGTGGTGGTGGTGGTGGTGGTGGTGGTGGAAGGATGTATGAGGCAGGTCTTGTATCTAGGTCTATTACAGGGATATGAGCCGTGAGGTAAGGGGTTGGGAGCAGGGGTTGTGTAGGGATGGACAAGTATATCGTGTAGGTTTGGTGGATGGTTGAGTACCACTGTGGGAGGGGTGGGAAGGATAGTGGGCAGAACATTTCTCATGAGAAACCCTGCTCCCAACCCCTTACCTCACGGCTCATACCCCTGTAATAGACCTAGGTAAGATCTGTCCCATACATCCTCCCACCACTACATCCTCCAACCACCACCTACTCCTTTCCGGTCACAAACATCACCTATTCCATCAAAGGTAAGGCTACCAGTGAAACCAGTCTCGCGATCTACAAGCTAAGCTGCAACCACTGTGCTGCATTCTATGTGGGCATGACAACCAACAAGCTTTCTGTCTGCATAAATGGCCACCGACCAACTGTGGCCAAGAAACCAGTGGACCACCCAGTTGCTGAGCATGCCGCCAAAGGTGAAATCATGTCTGACTGCTCACAACCTGTGCAATATGGATCCTTCACACCAACACCAGCTTTTCTGAGATGTGCAGATGGGAACTTTCCCTGCAATACATCCTACGTTCCCATAACCCTCCTGGCCTCAACCTTCGTTAATCATTGCCCTCACCAATCCAGCCCCTTCCCTCTTCTCATTCCAGCACTACACAGCCCTCATTCCACCATTGCACCCAATTTTTTTTTTTTTTTTTTTTACTTCTCTCCTGTTCTGCTACCCCGTCCTCCTCCCCACCTCTCCCCTGCCCTTCGTATAACCTGCAGCACTTCACTCTTCGCCACCCCTACCCTATTATTCCTCGCCCTACCCACCCCAGCCTCCTCCTTACCTGCACCCACTTGCCACTTCCAACATGCACTAGTGCTGCTGCTTGCAGTGTGGCTACAATTGCCTGAGACTGCAGTCGCGCGCGCGCGCGCGCGCGCGCGTGCGTGGTCTATTTTTTGACGAAGGTCTTACTGGCTGAAAGCTTTAACTGTGACAGTCTTTTGTTTCTATATGTGACTTATTATCTCTGCTATATGGTGAGTAGCAAGTAGCAACTTTCCTTTTCAAATATTGTTACATTCCATCCTCATTTTTCCGTTGTTTGAGAGTAAAGGATATGTTTAAAGTGTAATTCCATATTCAGAGAATGTTTGGGAGGGGGAAGGTGTGTTAGGGATCCAGATAATATTGGACGGACAGCTGGTTGGTGGTGATGCCATATAAAAGTCTGTGCAGAATTTGCAACAGATTATTTATATGCCTGGCTGCTTTCGCATGTGACCCTTTGTGGAACTAATCTGACTAAGAGAGAGAGAGAGAGAGAGAGAGAGAGAGAGAGAGAGAGAGAGAGAGAGGAACACTTACTTGAATAAATCTGTTTGTGAGTCTCTTCTACTATCACTTTGCTTGTTGCCCGTAGATTTGCTTCCATAATAATCAAATGGAGCTGCACTAATTATTGAATCTCTTCTCATGTTCACAGCACCCTCAGCTAACTCTGTGTATGTGCTTATGCTATAATGTCTCAAGTGCTCTGTGAGTTCATTTACAGAGCTACCTGAAAAAAGGAAAAGGAGTTCATTAGGTACTGTAAAAAAGAAACCTTTCGCTACTAAGGAATCCTTAACATGATGGTCACTGTGGATTATCTGGTACTTTCACTCATTACCAAGCAGCTAGACAACCATTCACTACCAATTAGTCAACATTGTTTTTCCTGAGAGCATCAAATGAATTAGTTGTGGATCCTATGCTCAATTGCTGCTAATTGCAGAATAGAAGTAAGCCTATAATCTGAAGCCACCATCATCATCTTATAGATGGTGTGTAATATCAATTTGTTAATTGAGTGCTTGTTTACTGTAACCATCTAGCATCCAGACAGTACAGTATGTAACAACGATAAGTTATGGAGGTCAGCTTCTGGCCCGTGCATCATGTGTTGGGTATGGGTTGAAGATGGTCTGCTCTCTGTCTGATGGTGCTAATAAAACATCAATAACAAACAACCATTTGTTGTTCCAAGATACACTGTGTCTTTGTTCACAGACGCCAGAAGTGGTGGTGGGCAGCAGTGCACTAGCCATGCGGAATGCGTCGACACACACAAGCCCCACACTGTCACTGCAATTGCAGTGATGTGGACATATACTCAGCACCCAGCAACACCACAGCACATTGGTAGCAGCTCAGCTGGTATTGTATGTGCTGCCTCTGGTATGAGCAGTGTGGGGTAGCAGGTTACCAGAGTATTTTCACTGACACTGTGGCCCGGTGAGCTCACCCTATCCCTGCACAGAGTTTGCAACATTTGACTGGATCATACAGTGGCGTCTGAAAGTAGGAAGGCCGGCAACTTCAGATTAGGAATACAGGAATAGAACGCGGATAGCAGCTACTGCATGCCCCTCCACAGTGACAATAGTTGACTGTTCTCTGGACTCTCGCCTCCAGAAGGCCTGATGGTAAATGTCACCCACAGCAGTCCATGTCTTGATTTGAACTGTTTGTTTTGTTTTAGGGAATAAAAACAACTAGGTTAATACACAATCTTGTTAGAACTGTAGAACACGAAGACAAAAAAGGAGGTGAAATCGACTACAGATGAGTGTGGCTTGAAAAGTTCTCGGAATCACCATGAGAGGTCAGTTCTAGTGCAACAAGTTGTTCACATTATATCCATTGGACTGTTGCCAGTAAACATGTGCCACATCAGGGCTCTTGGAAGAGAGGTGTGGCAGTGACATGGTTCTGTTGTTGTTCCTGTGTAGTGATTTGCAAAGATGATAATAATAATAATGATAATAATAATAATAATAATAATAATAAACAATTGAGATTCGAGCAGTGATTAAGTACTTTGTAAAGAAAGGTATGAAAGCAAAGGTCGTTCATGCCGATTTCCAGAATATCCTGGGGGACTCTGCTCCTTCATATTCAATGGTTGCAAAACAGTCAAATGATTTTAAAATTGGTTGGCAGAGCTTAGACGATGATCCGCGCAGTGGTCAGCCAAGATGTGTCACTACTCCAGAAATCATTGCAAAAGTGGACAAAATGATCATGGAGGATCGCCGATTGAAAGTGCATGAAATTGCTCACGCTTGCCAGATGTCATCTGAAAGGGTATATCACATTTTAACTGAAGAATTAGTAATGAAAAAATTATCTACAAGGTGAGTGCCGGGACTCTTGACACTGGATCAAAAACACATGAGGGTGGACATATCAGAACAATGTTTGGCCTGTTTTAGGAGAAACAAACAAGATCTTTTGCTCCGCTTTGTGTCCACTGATGAAACTTTGGTCACTACTATATCCCAGAGACAAAACAACAGTCAAAGCAGTGGAAACATGCTTATTCACTACCACCAAAGTAAGCAAAGACAATTCCTTTAGTGGGAAAGGTCATGGCATCAGTGTTCTGGGATGTGAAGGGGATTCTGTTTGTAGGTTATCTCCCCACTGGCCGAACAATTACTGAAGAATACTAAGCTAACCTCCTCGACAAACTGCAACAAAAAGGCCAGGTTTAGCAAGGAAGAAGTCATCTTCCATCAAGACAATGTGTGCCAACACACGTGCTGTTGCCATGGCAAAATTACACCAACTAAGTTATTAATTGTTGCCACACCTGCCTTATTCATCTGGTATGGCTCTGTCTTGAGTTCCATCTCTTCCCAAAACTGAAAATTTTTCTTGGTGGATGAAGATTTACTGCAAACGAAGGATTAACAGCCAGAGTTGACAACTACTTTCCATGCATGGAGGAAACTCATTTTCAAGAGGGGATCAAGGCACTGGAACAACATTGGACCAAGTGAATTGATCTACAAGGAGACTACATTGAAAAATAAAAAGTTTCAGTGATGTAAGCACTTTTTTTCTATCCTGTTCCGAGAACTTTTCAAACCACCCTCATATTAAGTCCAGTTGATGGAAGGAAAGACAGCTAAAAACAGGAACTTGGAGAAAGGTCCATAAAATATGCCATGGAGACAATGGAGGTCTTGAACTAAAGATTAAATGTTCTTCGCCATATTGCTATGATGGATAAAAAAATATGATGCGGTAGGTAGCCTGTGCATTTTTCATTAAAAAGGCTGACACTCAGATGGAAAACATAAATGAGAATGTAAGTGGTTAAAAAAAGGGCATTCCATCAGGAAATGGCAAACCATCAAAGGTTGAGGGCAATGAGCACAAAGCAGTGGCAGAACACCCCTCAACAAAAGGTGACAGCTGAACAGTGCCCAATATGCAACCAAGCCAAAATAATGTTCTCACGGCGAGAGGTGGCCATCCAAGCTGCTGGGAGAGGTTTCATTCCCCGGAGCTTTTCCCATGAAGGGATGACCAGTGGTGATGGCAAAGTGACACCACCTGCTGACAGACAGCAACACTGAGATCATCAGAGGAAATGAAAGAACTAGTGGGCCAAGGTACAATGACTGCAGCCTTGGCAGGAGCATCATCAGAGGCCTCATTTCCCATCATACCGATGTGACCAGCTACTCGCATAACCATCACAGTGGCTCCATCAATAGTGACCAAGAGACAGCTTTCCTGGACCCATTGCACTAAGGATGGATGGTGCACAGCACACAGAGGCTCTGAAGGGCAATGAGTGTGTCAGAGCAGATGACACAATTGAAAAGCCTGTGTCGCCAGATGTACTGCATGGTCTGATACAAGGTGAAGGGCTCTGCTGTAAATACTTAGCAGTGTTTCAGAAGCTGATACTGAAAAATGTTGGCGCCAATGACAAAGGCACACCCAACCCCACAATCAGACAGAGCCATCAGTGTACACAAGATTACTATTGTGAAATTCCATGCGAAGGTGGAGAAACTTACGTCGATAAAGTTAGGCTGAGTAGGCCTTTAAGAGTGAATGAAGGTCAAGGTGAACACAGGCCACCGCATGAAGCCGAGGTGGTGAAGGGTGCACACCCATTGGGTGCCAGAGCAATCGCTGAAAGTGAACTCCAGGAGGTAACAGAAGAGGGCCGTGCCTCATTCTGGTGATCAAGTAGTTATCAAAGGAGGAGGCATAGTGTGGGTGGTTAGGTATAGAAGACAAATGGCATATATATCTGCTGAGGAGAAAATCATGGTGGTATGACAGCAGTACTTTGGCAGCTTCTGCACACAGACAGTCAACTGGGCTAATGTAAAAGGTGCCAGTGGCCAAATGGATGTCACAATGGTGGTTAGTATTGAGATAGTGTAACGGGGGCCGAAGGACAAATGCATAAACGAAACACACAGTCTAGTTTTGAACAAACAAGGGACCGGTACAAGTGGAGGAGGGTGGTCCCATCCGCTCTCCAGGATGTACTGCTGAGGACAAGTAGGACACTGAGGGATCGCAGACAGCAAGACAAGACATGTAGGAGGACCAAGAAAGTTTCCTATGGAACATGAGCCCCAGGAATCCTGGTTTCAACCAACAGAAGAGCAACAGTCCAAGATGTAAAGATGGTGAAAGAAACCAATTATGCTGCCAGAAATTCACACAAATTTTTTTGTCAGTGGAAAAGTGAAAGCCATTGCCAATGTTCCTTGAGTAAAGATGATTGAGACAATGCTGAAGATGCCACTCAAGGAGACAAGTCTGTGAAGAACTGTGATAGGTGGCAAAATCATCAACAGGATGGGAGCCAGAGATGCCTGGTGGAAGACGGGCCACAATAGGATGACAGTTAAAAATGTGGTGAGCATGTCTCTGCCCACCAAGGAACTGGGACATGGCACAGCAAAGAGGAAGTGCGAGGAATGGAATGTTCTGCAGTGGTAAGGATAACATTGGTAAGATATTCTACCTGGTCATAACACCTGGAGAAATATTGTTTGTCCAGAGTCACTAGGGAGGAATAAAGCCTCTAGTCTGACTTAGAAAGCTGCCATTGGGGTGTGCTTGTAGGTGGGGTAGGCGTCAGCAAACAGATAGCACACAGGAAATGGTTGATTGATTACGTGTCAGAGAGAATGGACCACTTGAGACGATGGGTCAGCTGGGCAGTACAGAAGAAGAGATCTAAATGGGGATAGGTATGCGTGTGGAGTCTAAAGTTTGGAGTCTAAAAGGAACATGGGTGCTCCCATGTTAAGGCAGATGAGGTTAAGTTGATTGAAAAGTTCAGCCAAGAGTGCACCACTATGGCAGGTTCTTCGGGAGTCCCAAAGGGGATGGTGCACATTAATGTCACTGACCAACAGAAAGGAGTGAGGGAGTTGCCCAGTAAGCTGGAGGAAGTCTGTCTGGGTGACACTGAAGGACAGAGGGATGTAAATGGTAAAAAGGAAGAAGTTGAAGAGAGGAAGGAAAATGTGGACTGCAACAGCTTGAAGCAAGGTAGTCAGGAAGATGGTTTGACTATGAATGTCATCCTGGATGATCAGCATGACTCCTCCACGAGATGGAATGATATCCTCAGGGAGAAGGTCAAAGTGGACTGGAAACAAATGTGAGAGCTCAAAGTGGTTGTGAGAATGCAATATTGTTTCCTGGAGGCAGAGAACAAGTGGACACTGAGTCCAAGAGCAGCTATAATTCCTCCTTGATGGATCTAAGATGGCAAATGTTCCATTCGAGGAGAGTTATGACAAGGAAAGGGGAGAAGGGAAAAAATGAAGGGGTGTCACCTTGGTGGCTGCCGAGTGTTAGCCTTTGAAGACTCAACACAACAGGGCGGAGAGGCTGGAGGATTCTGCTTGATAAGATCTACAAAGGCATCGGCATTCTCCCTCTGTCGGTCTGCAGAGTCCAGAGCAAAAAATGTTTAGTGGTGCACAATGGTGACACAGAGGTTGGTTGGATGAGGGTATCACATTGTGACACCATTGAAGATGATCTCCGAACTTGGCAAGGAGAAGACCGTTTCCGTTTGTTTGATTTTTTGAAGCCTTTCTGGTTGGCGCAGGAAGATCCAGATGTTTGTTGGTTGGAGGGACGCAAGAAGTCTTTGCGAGAGTATTCCTTCCATCCTTTCTGGCCGGCTGGTTGTGTAGCAA
The DNA here is from genome assembly GCF_021461385.2 of Schistocerca piceifrons. Taxonomy (NCBI): domain Eukaryota; kingdom Metazoa; phylum Arthropoda; class Insecta; order Orthoptera; family Acrididae; genus Schistocerca; species Schistocerca piceifrons. The sequence goes on along the minus strand of NC_060144.1, from coordinate 153,197,655 downwards.
GTTATTTCGCCCTGTGAGGCAAAAGTTTGGTGGCTTTCTAACGGTTTGGATGACAAAGTGGTGAAGTATGTGTGTAAACTACCACTTCTTTAACAATATGACTTACTTGAGATTGTCAGCCGACTTTCCTTGCTGGTTATCTTGCTGCTGTAACCTCCTTCTCTCTTCTTCTCTGAAGTACATTTGCTGGGAACAGGAATTTCTCAAGACTCTTTCTACTTATAAAAATAAGCATACGTACGCAGTTTCTTTTGCTTCACTTAATGATGTAAACATCAAGCTTTTCCAAATCTCATTCTCCACATAAAAAACGCTGTCAAGTAAGTCTCCTCACGTATCCAAAGGTTAGAAACAAAGTTCATTTACACATAAAAGAAAGTTGGCTTAAGAAACCAAGTTAATTCTCATCCTGAATCTGAATACATGTCTTATCTTCTCTAAGTCCAAGACAAGCATCCATTTAACAATATTTCAACTGTTTGTCTTTTTTTCACTACCATAGTCAAAGTTATAAAACAGCATGGAAAAACACAGAAGTTCCTGGAGTCTGCTGTGTTCTCTCATTAAACTTCCATGGTGCGACCAGCAAACACTTGTCGGTGCTGTTCGACTGCTGTGTCTACAGTCTTCTTATTATACACTTCAGACCTGCACACACAGACAGGCGATGCACAGTAGATAGGCTCTCTCACACTTATGTTTAAAATATCATGTGTTCGAGACAGTTGAAGACCGACTGGTTCTAGAATTTACGCAGAAATTCTCAAAACACTACAGCTTGTTGCATAGCTGGAGGAGGAGGAGGAGGAGGAGGAGGAGGAGGAGGAGGAGGAGGCGACAGAGGTGTTACCATGACACCGGGTGATTTTACAACTGTGGTGCTGAATCTGAGGCCACATGTCTGCATGGCATTGTCCTTTGTGGAGTAAGAGTAGAAAGAACAGTACTGTAGGCGCCAGATGGTAGAACACAGGGTTTTCTGATTAACCAGGTATCGACAGGACATTTGAGTGTGGTTCTAATGATGACATTGATAGCAATGCACCAGGTTTGAATTGTATGGTAAGACTGTGATAACTTCATAGACTGCTTTGATCTTTGATGGAAGCACCACTCTATCAGAGGCAAGAAAAAGAGTGTGTGTGGACACTACGGATAAATCGACCTTTCTCATTATCTGAGAGACTGCAACGAAACCGTGATCAGAGAGGCATGTTTGGATTTCTGCCTCATCCAACCATTGAGCAGCCTAGTTTAAAAAAACACTGTGGCAAGAATTCAGCGTTCAATGTGCCTCATCATGAACAGGATAGCCATGGAGGAGTGAAGATGCAAGCAGTAGTTGTGCTTGAGAATCAGAAGTAATCTCCAACAGTTAAGTGCCACTGTGTAAATGAGAGCAGGATTTCACACATGAAACTGTGAGGAGCCATGGTTCAGCTAGGAGGATCTTTGAATCATGAGCTTCTTTCTGTTTAGGTTTAATGGATGTTTAATGTCAAGAAGATGATTGGCTCATTGCAAAAATATCCCCTATGATTGTCAGCTTCTCCAACAGCATGCTCCTTCCAACTGTAGGTTCCCATCAGAGGGGAGCATACCTGCCTTAGGTGACTGTTCACACCCCAGGTCACATCTCCTGAATACCTGACACAGGGACCAATCCGCAGTTTGGGAAGGTAGCTGCTCCAGCAATCAACCTCTCTGGGCCTGGCCTATACCAGGGGGTACATGCAAACCCTACCTGTTGACACAGGGCTGGGAATTATGCATTACCCAGTCATCTGTTACACGTCAGACACGTGGGGTGGCCTTCTGGAGTGCGCAGGGAGGAGAAAGAAAAAGAGGAACCTCAAACACCAAAGTGGAGGAATGATAGGAGAAGGGAGGGGAAAAAAAAAAAAAAAGAATGAAAAATCAGTGGAGAGACCGTTCTGATGTCCGCTACAGAAAATGCAGAACACATTCCCAGCAACACCCCAGACATGTTCCTCATGGGAGGGGAGGAAGAATATCAAGAGGATAGATATGCAGCACAGAAGGGAAAGGATGCTGCAAAGGCTGGGGCCCTGTGGTAGCCAAGCACGAACGCGCCAAAAAGTGGTGAGCTCTCGTGGGAAGGGGAGGGGGGGGGGAGGGAGGGAGGGGAGGTGTTCTCGATTTGAATAGCAGCACTGCAGCTTGCAGTCATAAAGTCATCCTGGCAGGGCTCACCGTTCCATCAGAATTCGAAGACAGTCTCCCAAAACAGAGGATTGACCAACATAAATCCTACACCCCAAACAGAGGATTGACCAACATAAATCCTACACCCAGTTTGATCAGCTGCAAACTGAGTGCCAGAAGATCAAGCCAGTGGCTAAGAGTAGTATTTATACTTTAACTGCCTCAAGTGCATTGATATTGTGAGGTGACAATGATTTCACCTGGCCTGGTTTTATTAACAGGTCAGCTTTCTGGATGCTTCAGCTGTAGCTGGAAGGTGTCTTAACTTTGCCTTTCAGGAGCAGTTTTGTTTTGTTTTAGGGCGCAAAAAACAACTGACGCCATACGCGCCCAAGTCGAAACTATAGAATCCAAACACAAGACAAGGGAATGACTGTATGTCAGTCCCAATGGAAAGAATGGGAGACATCTAAACAAGGCACGTGGAAAAAGGGCTAAAAAAATACACCATACAAAAATGGAGATCCAAAACTAAAAATTAAATGGCCTTCACCATATTGCTTTGGTGGATAAAAGTAAAAAGTGGACGACAAGTCTGCGCGTCATTTGCTAAAACAGCTGATAAATGAGGTGGCAAACCCAAGATGGAACATAAATTAGTAAAAAAGGGCATTCCAGCAGGTAGTGGCAGACTGTTAAAATTTGGGCACAATGAGTACAAAGTGGTGGGGCAGCGCCATTGAGCAAATGACAATGGCTAAAAAGGCAGTGCCCAATATGCAGCCAAGTTAAAATAATCTCCTCCCAGTGGGAGGGCTGAAAGCAGTGAGGCTTAATAAGCCGAAGCTTATTCCTGTGAAGGGAGGACCATTGGCAGTGCCAAAGGGACATCACCTCCTGACAGATGGCAATGCAGAGATCATCAGAGGGAATAGAGGTACTCGTGGGCTGATAAGAGGACTGCAGCCTTGGCAGCAGCTTCAGCAGCCTCATTTCCTGGCAGACCAACATGGCCAGGGACCCACAGAAACATGACATCGGCTCCACCAAAAGTGAGCAAGTAACAGTTTTCCTGGACTCGCTACACTAAGGGATGAGCAGTGTACAGTGCACAGAGACTTTGGAGGGCGCTGAGTGAGTCTGAGCAGGGGACACAATTGGGAAGGCTGTGTCGCCAGATATACTCTGTTGCCTGATACAATGTGAACAGCTCGGCTGTAAATACTGAGGAGTGGGCCGGAAGCCGATATCAAAAGACATGGGTGCCAATGACGAAGGCACACCCGACCCCACGGTCAGGCCAAGAGCCATCAGTGTATACAAAGGTACTAGCGCTAAGTTCCATGCGAAGGTCGTGAAACTGAAGGCAGTAGACCGAGGCTGGAGTAATGCCCTTAGGAAGTGAATGAAGGCCAACGTTAAAATGGGTTCACACCCACGGCAAAGTTGCAGGTAGTGTGAAGTTAAGCCGCCATAGCAAAAGCAGACTCCAGGCATTAACAGAGAAGAGGGACGAGCAACATACTGATGATCTAATGAATCAGCAAAGGAGGAGGCATAGGAAGGGTGGCCATGCATGGCAGACAAATGGCATGCATACCTGCTCAGGAGAAAGTCACGGTGGTAAGACAGTGGCAATTCAGCAGCTTGAGCATACAGACTCAACCGGGCTTGTGTAAAAGGTGCCCATAGCCAAATGGATACCATGATGATGGATAGTGTTGAGATGGTGTAAAAAGGATGGCCGAGTAGATGCATAAACAAAGCACCCATAGTCTAGTTTCGAATGGCCAATGGACTGGGACAAACAGAGGAGGGTGGTTCGATCAGCACTTCAAGAAGTATCATTGAGGACATGTTGGACACTGAGGGACTGAGTACAGCGGGCTGCCAAGTAAGAGACATGGGAGGACCAAAAGTGTTTCCTATCTAGCATGAGCCCCAGGAATTTTGTAGTGTCCACAAATGGAAGGGCAACAGGCCTAAGAAGTCGAAATGGCGGGAGAAACCATATGCGCTGCCAGAAATTCATACAGATGATTTCGTCAGTGGAAAAGTGAAAACCACTGGCGATCCTCCAGGAGTGAAGATGATCAAGACAGTGCTGAAGACGCTGCTCAGTAAGACAAGTGCATGGAGAACTGCAATGACGGCAAAATAGTCGACAAAAAGGAAGCCAGAGACGGCCGGCGGGAGACAGGCCATTATAGGGTTAATGGTGATAGCAAAGAGGATGACGCTCAGGATGCAACCCTGAGGCACACCATTTTCCTGAATAAAGGTGTTCGACAAGGCAGAACCCACACCCACCTTGAAAACTTGGTCTTGTAAAAACACCCAAAGAAAAAAGGGCAGGTGCCCACAGAAGCCCCACATGTAAAGAGTACAGAGGATACCAGTTCTCCAGCAGGTGTCGTAGGCCTTCTCCAAATTGAAAAACACAGCCACAGTCTGGGGTTCCCACAGAAAACCATTCATTCATGACGTGTGTAAACAAAGTAACGAGATGGTCTACTGTGGAACGCCGTGCTCAAAATCCGCACTATGCATTCGTGAGTATATGTTGAGATTCGAGCCACCACACCAGCCGGGCATGAATTACATGTTCAACCGGGCATGAATTTTACGTTCCATCACCTTGAAAATGCAGCTAGTAAGAGAGATGGGGCGGTAGCTAGATGGAAGGTTTTTGTCCTTACCTGTCTTAGGTATGGGTATGATGGTGGCTTCACACCAGCATCCAGGAAATGAGCCCTCAGCCCAGATGCAGTTGTATGTGTTAAGCAGAAAGTGCTTGCCCACAAGAGAGAAGTGCTGCAACATCTGAATGTGGATGGCGTACAGCCCTGGAGCGAAGGATAGGGATGAAATGAGAGCATGCTCGAGCTCCCTCATAGTAAAGGCGGCATTGTAACACTCACGATTCGGAGAAAAGAAGGGTATCGCCTGAGCCACCTCTACTCATTTACGATGAATGAAGGCAGGGTGATAGTGGGAAGAGCTCAAAAATTCTGCAAAATGGCGGCCCATGGTGTTGGAGATAGGATCCACGACGACATCGGCACCTACTGTCAGGCCAGAAATGGGGGAATGGATCTTGGTTCCAGAGAGCTGTCTGAGGTTGCCCACACGACAGAGGAAGGTGTGGAACTGTTAAGAGAACTCTGGAATGAAATCCAACTAGCTCTTTTGCTACCCCAAAGAACTTGACGACACTTTGCACACATCTGTTTATAATGAATGCAGTTTTCCAGCATAGGGTGGTGGTTAAAAATGAGGAGAGCACGTCTCTGTGCACGAATTGCATCGCGACATGCCTCAGTCCACCAATGGACTGGGAAATGCCATGGTAAAGAGGAAGTGTGAGGAATGGAATGTTCAGCAGAAGTAAGGATAATGTTGGTGAGATAGTCCACCTGGTCATCACAACTGAGGAAATTATGTTCTGCAAAGGTCGCCAGGGAAGAATAAAACTGCCAGTCGGCCTTAGTAAGCTGCCATTTGGGCATGCATGTGGATGGGGTAGGAGTGAGCAAACAGAGTACACGGGAAATGGTCGCTCGCACAGGGGTCAGAAAGAAAGGACCACTCAAGATGATGGACAAGCTGGGCAGTGTAAAAGGATAGGTCCAAATGGGAATAGGTGTGCGAGCAGTCAGAAAGGAAAGTGGGTGCACCAGTGTTAAGGCAGAAGAGGTCGAGTTGGTTAAGAATGTCAGCTATGAGGGCCCCTCTTTGGCAGGTCCTGGGAGAACCACAAAGGGGATGATGCTCATTGAAGTCACCGAGTAGCAAAAACGGTGGAGGTAGCTGCCCAATAAGCTGAAGGAAGTCTGCCCTGGTGACACCAAAGGACGGAGGCACATAAATGGTACAGAGGAAGAAAGTCAGGTGGGGAATGAAAAGGCAAATGGCAACAGCCTGAAGACGGGTAGTCATGGAGATGAGTTGACTATCAAAGTCATCCCTTATAAGCAGTACGGCGGCGCCATAATATGGGATGCTGACTTCAGGGTGAAGCTCAAAACGAATTGGTAAGTAATGTGAAAAATTGGTAAGTAATGTGAAAGCTTAAAGCGGTCTTGAGGGTGCAATTTCGTTTCCTGACGGCAGAGTACAAGGGGATGCTGTGATGCTAGAAACAGCCATAAATTCTCTTTGTGGGACCGAAGGCCGCGAACATTCCATAGGAGGACAGTCATAAGGAGGAAGAGATGTAGGGGTGGCGACTAGCCAGTGGCCACCGAGGGACAGCTGGTGGAAAGTCGCTTCTATAGGGCATAGAAGGAGGAGGATTCTGCTCCTTGGGGTCCACAGAAGCATCAGCATGCTTGTGCGGTTATTCGGTGGAGTCCAACGCTGAAAAACAAATGGTGATGTACACCAGCGATACACAGGCTGGCTGGGCTAAGTGACGACACGGTGACACCATCGAGCAGGATCTTCGAGTTGGTGAAGGATAAGACCATTTGTCTTTAGCAGACTTCTTTGAGCCCTTCTGGCTAGAGGAAGACTTGGGTGTCGTTGGTCTAGAGGGATGGAGGAAGTCTTCTCGGGAGTACTACTCCTGTCCTCTCCCGCCTGCCGCTTGTGTATTGGGTAGCTTCGTCCCTTTAGGCGAGAGTTTGACAGTTTGTTGCACAGCGGGATTGGGGGTTGGCAATGCTACCTTGACACTAGGCGACTCCACAACCTCAGAGCCAAATTTGAGGCCGCATGTCCGAGTAGCCATGTTCTTCATGGAGCGAGGGGTAACAAGAACTGAACTATAAGTGCCAGGTGGGAGAACACAGGGTTTGCGACTAGCCAGTAACTTGTGAGCTACTGGGTAATGCACTTTTTCTTTTACCCGAATCTCTTGAACAGCCCTCTAATCTAGATATATGGGACAATCCCAAGAGGAGGCGGCATGGCCACCATTGCAGTTAATACAGCAAGGAGAAGGAGGCGGACATTTGCCCTCGTGTGCATCCCTGCCACAGGTTATGCATTTGGCTGGGTGTTGAGATGGTGTTCTAGTGTGACTGAACCAATGACACTGGTAGCAGTGCAACGGATTTGAAATGTACAGCCAGACTTGTGATGATTTCGTAGCCTGCTTTAATCTTGAATGGCAGCACCACACTATCAAAGGTGAGGAAAAGAGTGTAGTTGGGCACCAAGGAGGACTCTACCTTTTTCATAACACAATGGATGGCAATGACACCCTGGAGAAAGAAAAGGGAGCCAAAAGAAAGTTGAGACTGTTTGCAGGTCAGTGACAGAATGCAGAACATTTCCAATAATACCCCCAGACATGTTCCCCAAGGGAGGGGAAAAAGAATAGCAAGAGGATAGACATGCAGCACGGAAGGGACAAAGCACTGCAGAGGCTGGGGTCCTGTGGTAGCCAAGCACAAACCCGCCAAAAGTGGTGAGCCCCATGGGTGGGTGGGGGGAGGTTCAGCAGCAGTGGAAGACATATCCTGCAGTGTCTCTGAATATCGAACTTATGGCTTGTTACTTCACTTTGTGGGTCAACACAATGACAGCATCATCCTCTCTCTATTATGTCACTCTGCTATACTTGCATTTTTGACACCCTGCTATTACGATGTGTAGCAAATACCTCAGTCTTGTGCCCGCATTATGCTTAACATCACCAATCCTTCCTTGTTGGCATTCCACTCAGTAGTTACTTATTGACCTACTTTGCCTGGACCTTGTGTTACCAAGGGAAGACTTCTCAAGCTCTCCTCCTTTCCCAAGCCTATTATTTCATGGCACTTCAGAAAGTTGTCAAGTATCTTCATGTGAAGTCATACCTATATGAACAGTAGCATAAACATTTGAATACTAAGTGATGATCAGACAAGATGGTAAGCATATTGTTTTGGAATGTGATCATATTTGCATTCATTAAGCTGTAGTGTGACATGTTTTGAGAGCTTCTCTTGGAAAGCAGCCCCTCTGAACTGCATGGCACAGTGGACAACTACTCAAACATCCATTCTAGTGTGTATAGCCATAAGCAGATAAAATCACTCTTAATTAAATGGGTAAGAGTGGTCTCAAGCAGGTCAGTGCCACAACACTGATAGAGTATGATAAGTAACCTGCAAACAGGGTTATTACCAAATTATATTCTTTTGAGCTTTTGAACATATTCTTTATCCCCTACATGAGCGAAATAAAGAAACTTGACTTCTGTATCAAACTTGCAGTTGTTACACCTGTACATAGCTCACTTTTGTCTTTAAGACAATGGGGGAAGACAACTGGTCATGTAAGCATAGCCCACCAGTGCAAAACATTTTTAATGTAGTTACCTGTGAAGAAATATTTTCCATGTGCAGAAAGGAAGACCACTGACTTGATTTTATTAACTCTGTCATCTTCCTGTACTTGATATTGTATTATCGTTTGCAAAATTTTCTTAATCTGATGTGGTGAATAAACTTTACTTCAATACTGACCATATGTGTAACATTTCATCCTGGAGGCTGTCGGCATCAGCTGATACATGGGCCCTATGAACCAAAGCTCTTTGGATGATTTTAGTTTAAAAAATCCTCCCATCAAACTAGTACTTCTAAAAACAGCAGATGTGTGATCATCTCCCTTCCCTGACCAGCATCCTACAAACTTACTTTATTATGTTGCTTCCTATCATGACCATGTTACCTGTCTCCATTCCTTATTAGTGTTTCACACCATGGACTAAAGGTTATTCTGTACGAGCTGTGGAACAAACTCTAATCCTACTTTTCTCAAAGCTACACTCCTTTCTTCTCTCCAACAACAATTTTGTTAACCATCTCCCTTACCTTGTGGTTTAGAAAGGTCGTCAAACTGATGCTCTCTCAATGCACCCATGAACACCTGACCCAGACCAGCAGCCACCCCTTACCATTAATTTTTTTCTGAGCCTTGATGCAACCCACTATGACTACTTCTACTGGACCAATCGTTTCTACATCTACATCAACTCCGCAAGCCAATGTACAACATGGCAGAGGGGTAACCTGTATCACTACCAGTCATTTCCTTTCCTATTCCACTCACAAATAGAGTGAGAGGAAATAGTATGTCTATATGCTTCCATATAAGCCCTAATTTCTTGTATCTTTTCTTCATGGGCCTTACACAAAATGTATGTTGGTGACAGTAGAATCATTCTGTTGTCTCTAAATTTTCACGGCAGGGTTCCTCAAAAAGAATGTTGCCTTCTCCCCAGGGATCCACATTTGGGTTTCTGCAGCATCTCCATAATACTTGCATGTTGTTCAAAACTACTGGTAACAAATCTAGCAGCCCGCCTTTGAGTTGCCTCAATGTCTTCCTTTAATCCAACTTGGTGCAGAGCCAGACACACTTGCAATACTCAAGAATAGGCTGCAGTAGCATCCTGTAAGTGGTATCTTTTAAAGATGGACCACGGTTCCCAAAATTCTCCCAACCTAGGTCTACCATTCACCTTCCCTACCACAACACTCACATGCGCATTGTTCTGCAACATTAAACCCAGACATTTAAACGATGTGTCTCTGACGAGCAGGACACTACTAATGCTGTATCCGAACATTATGGGTTTGTTTGTGCTGCTCATCCACATTAACTTTCATTTTTCTATATTTAGAGCTAGCTGCCATTCATCATACCAACGAGAAATTTTGTCCAAATCATCTTGTATCATTCTACAGTCACTGATCTTTGACACCTTCCTGTACACCACAGCATCATCAGAGAACAACCGTTTATCAGGATACCCTCTCCTCCAGATCATTTAGGTATACAGAAAATAATAGTGGCACTATCACACTTCCCTGAGGCACTCCTGACAATACACTTGTCTTATGAACACTTCTCATCGAGGACAACATACTGGGTTCTAGTACTGAAGAAGTCTTTGAGCCACTCCCATATCTGGGAGCCTTTGTTAACAGTCTGCAGTGGGGCACCATATCAAACACTGTTCAGAAATCTAGAAATATGGCATCTGCCTGTTGCCCTTCATCCATAGGTCGCAGTATATTGTGAGGAAAGGACAAGATGGGTTTCACACATGCAGTGCTCTCTAAAAACATGCCGAGTCATGGACACATGCCTCTCAGTTTCAGGGGGCTTTATTATCTTTGAACTGAGAATGTTTTCAAGAATTCTGCAGCAAATTGATGTTAAGGACATTGGTCTGTAATTTTGGGGGTCTGTTGTTTTACTCTTCTTCTGTACACAGTCACCCAGAATATCCTCCTCAGTTGTTTGTTGTATGTATTCTGATTTGTCATCTGTCACTATTTTTTCCCTTTGCAACTCCCTGTACTAGTAAGAAGTTATTACCTGATGTCCAACACACATTCTCGCATCATGTCCATTTACTTACTGCTTCCCATGAGTTTCTTTCCTCACCGAATCTGACTAACCTAATTTCTTTTATCACCAGACCATTTACTTTTCCATGTCCTTTTGTAACATTCCATCTCTAACACCGATTTCTTTCTTGTATGTTTTTCCCACAGTCTACGATTCCACTCCTAACATTCTGCTCAAAAAATTAGAAAGACTGGAAGTAAGAGGTGTAGCACGTGACTGGTTGTGTTCATAAATAAAAAGTCAGGGACAGAAGGTATTACTTCTGTATGAATTCAACATTAAGAATAAAACAAGGGCCAGCTCCATCCTTTCTAGTGAATTACCAATACAAGGTGGCATCTTGCATGGCTTCACATTATTGCTAGCTGGTTATCTATTGTATGTTCTGGTCAGTTAATGTCGCCCTAGAGATACACCGCTCCAAAAAATAAATAAATTAGTACACCTAGAAAGATGACTTCAATTTTGATCCGATGACAGCATATGCCACCTGGGGCATAGGAGATGTACTGATAATGGTTTCAATGTCATTTGCTAACAGATAGTGTAGTGGCATAGCCACCAGAGTGCCACCTCCATCTGCCCTTTAATAGGGAATGCTCACAGCCAGAAGGCTCAGTGTGATGCAAACTTGTGAAGCAAACAGGCAACCATGTGGTGGAGATGGACTCTGGCTTCCCACAGCCAACTGAATAAGATTGAAAGTGTCAAATTGCGGCCTTCCAAGTGACGGAATTGTCCTTTCAGAGAACTGCTACAGAAATTGGATATGTTGCATTGGTTATGCAATGATGCTGGTGTCAGTGGTCACGTGAACATTCTCACAACCCTAGATGAGGTTCTGGACATTCACATAGCACTGATGCCTGCCATGATTGTTATATGGTAAAAGAGCAGCAGTGGTGGATAATACAGCAACCACAGGACAAATGAGAAGGCTTTTTAGCTCAGGCATGTCAGCACGAAATTTTGCAAACTGGTTATTAACAGTGGGACTATGGGCACGCACGTCTGCAGCCCGTCTTCCACTCACATCACAACATTGACATGCGTGGTTCAACTGGTGCCATCAGAAGATCACTTGGAAGATAGAATGTCATGCCATGGTCTTCAGTGATGGAATTAGATTCTGCCTGCACACAAGAGGTGGTTGTTTCCGCATACGACATACTTGTCTAGCGTTGTCTCGTAGAGCGCACTTGTCCAAGACGCACAAGCCTGATCCAGGCCTTATTCTCTGTAGTGTGATAAGCTACAATTGTCACCCATCTTTTATGTTTGTGGAGGGGACACTAACCCACGCTCGATATGTGCAGAATGTTATTAAACCCATTCTTTTGCTGCCTCTGTAACAGGAAGGTGGTGTGTAGTTCCAACAGGATAATATGCACTGACACACTGCTCATGAAACTCACTGTGCCCTGCAAGATGTGCAGCAACTTCCCTGTCTAGCATGATCTCCAGCCTTGTCTCCAGTCGAGCACGCATGGGATATGATAGTACGAGAAGTGACTCATCAATAACTCTCCAGAACTACATGAACAGGTTGAGCGGGCATGGAATAATCTATTTAAGGACAGTATTCACCATCTGTATGACTGATTGGATCCACAGGCAGTGTGTGCATTGCCAGCCATGGTGGCTACACCACGTACTAATATGGTTGTTTCAGCATGGATCAGTAGCTGGTACTTCAGAACTACTTGGGCTGTTGATCTGTAATTGTCATCATTTGATGTACTCCATATGCACTATTGCAACAATAAGAGTGAACTGGAAATCTCTAAAAGGATTTACTAATATTTTTTTCCTGGCACTGGTCAGCTTTTGTGGGTCAAGTATTCCAACTTCCACTGAGGCCAACTTCATAGTTCTGTATTGCAATTAATTGACACCAACAGTTCCTTAAAAGCACACTCTTATAGTGTACAGGACATGGAAGAATAACTTCTGCAAACTTTTGGCCAAATTCATCACACTAAAACAAAGTAGTAGTCCATACAGAGGTAAGTCCAAAAATCCTTCATTTTTGAGATATTAATTAAAAGTGTGTATTCAATAAATTTTGAAGTAAAATACAAGAATTGCAGTTTGTAACCAGTAACTAATTTAATGTAACTAGGCAATTAACTGATACTATTGAAAGAAATTAAGTAATTATGCTCTTATTCTATGTTTGATGGCATTGTGGTTGTATCAAGACATGTCTACATTTGATGTCTGTGTGTATGAAATTAGTCTGTCTAACACTTTACATGAGTAGTAGTTATAGTAATGAATTATTTGGTAGGTGTTCCTTGTAACCATCATAAAATAGTCGTTAAATAAGAGGCAAACAAATTTTATGTACAGCTGCAAAAACTGTAATTGCTGTGAAGTTGCATGAATGTACAAAATTATGTTTCTACACAGGAGGTATACAATATTTGCTGCTGTTCATCATCATGTTGCTAGGATAGGATCCATAAAAGAACAAGCAGTGGTTTGAAATAGTTCAGAATTTGCATGTATGCCTGGCCAGGGAGAACTGTGTTCTGGAGGCTGCCTAAGAAAATCCAGGTATCAGCACATGACATTTTGCCACAGAATGTGATTTCTTATAGCACTGCTTGTGTGATATTTTATGAGTAGTTCATGTATCAGTATACCATCAAAATGTGCTAGGTCTTTCCTCTGTCAATCACAGACAAAAACAGAACTTTTGAGGGTTTGTTGCACGAGTTGTTGCTTCTCTGTAGTTTGTTCCAGCAGCCTTTGTTTACAGATGACTCAGCGTATAAGAGACATTTAATAGCAAGTTTTCACTATCAGCATTTGTAAATAAATATTTCTAACGGCACCTTTACAGCTAGGCACCAGCAGCAGCTTAATTTGTAGGCTGGAATTATAGGTGACCGATTGGCAGTGATACATTTTCTTCCAGAATTACTGTTTGTAGGGTGTGTTCAGAAAATTCTTCCAGAGTTGCTACAAGATGTGCCCCATCACAAAAGAGGAAATGTGTGTTTTATGCACGATATTTCATTCACATTGTTTGAGATGCACCATATGGTATCTTACAAGACGAATGGACAGGTAGGAAAGACCACATACATCACCTGCACATTCCCATAATCTGAATCATTTAAGTATTATCTGAAGGGCTACAAGACCACATAAAGCGATTTATTTATGTAGCAGGCATCCTTAATGCAGATATGATCACAAATAAGTTTGTGGAAGCCTGTGAAACCATCTGAAACCTTGCACAAGTGTTTGAAAGTATGTTACAGTCTGTGATCTGACTAGTAGATGTGTGTGTGAGTGTGTGTGTGTGTGTGTGTGTGTGTGTGTGTGTGTGTGTGTGTGTGTGTGTGTAGAAGCAAGGGTGGTTTTACAGATTTTCTGGCTTCAGAATTTTGTTAAGTTTTCTTTCTGTAATGGCTAAAAATGATTTTTGTGTGTATATTTACACAGACTTCTTATCTATTTTGTTGTGAAGAATCCTCTCTTGAAATTTGTAAAAAATATTTCTGGTATGCTCTGTATGTCTCAAAACACATAGCGTTTCATATTATATTAGGGATGGTTTTTGTTCTGTAGATTTATACTAAGTTGGTCCTCAAGGATGTAGAATATGTCAAAACAAGCATACATAATAGATATTTATTAAAAAAAAAAAGAGAGATGTGTATGGTCTTTCCACAGATTTTAAGTGAGATGATCACCATGCATGTGAAATAAATAAAAGACTGTCCACTTCACATTTGTTTCTGGTAGTTCTGTATGCAATGCTTGATGGGATATATTTGAAGTTATGTCAACACATCCTGATTTTTGTGATCCCATTTGATGTAACCAGCTGTTCATCAGAAGAATTTCATTTCACAGACTGTTAGACTTTTTGCATCTTTTGTCTTTACTGTGCAGGCTACACTGCCATAGCACAGTACAGGTCTTGCTAAGGTCTTGTAAAGGCGTATTCTGGTGTGGTTCTCAACTAAGGAAGGTTTCATTACATTATTAGAGACTTCCATTGTTTTGTTTATTTGCTAGCTTTTTCAGCTAGATCTGTTTCTTCCTGATAGTATAGTTTATAGTCTAAGTATTTCAATGTGTTCACTTTTCCAGAATTTTATGTATCAAACTTATCTTAGTTTGTAGTGAGTATTTTCCAGAGAAGGCCAAAGCTTTTGTTTCTTCAGTGTTTATGTCCATGCTGTATTTCTCATATAATATCTGTTATCTCTGTATAGAACACTGCAGCTCAACCCTCTGAAGACAATACAAGAGCTAAATCATCTGCAAAAGGTAAAACACATAGCTTTGTGTTTCTGTTGATAACTATGAAGCCATGTGTCATTGGTTTGACTCCTTGATTTTATTCATATAAATAATAAACAAGCGTGGTGGAACACAACATCCTTGTCATACTCCAGCACAGATTCTGCCTCAGCTGACAATTTGTCCTTTTTCTCAACACATATCAAATCTGTTCCATACATTTTGTGTATATTTTTGATAAGTTGTGATAGTACATGGTCACCTACCAGAATTTGCAATAATTTGTTTCTGATGACTTTATGAAAAGATTTTTTGAAGTCTATGAAGGCAGTATGTAATTACAGATTAAATTCTGTATGTTTTTTCAATGAAAAATAGCCATCACAGCATGATCTTACTTTTTTGAAAGCCATTTTGCTCCTCCCTCATAGTGAATAGACAGTGCCTGTACAATTTAGTTTTGATGATGTTGGCAAAAAATTGTAATCTTTTGAAGATAGTACCGACAGTTCACTTATTCCAACTCTCAGGTAAATTACCTCATAAGTATATCTCATTTAAGAAGTTTAGGAATCTGTCTGTAAATACTTGCTTGCATATTTGAACATCTTTAAAGAGACTGTCTTCTCTTGGAGCTTTATTATTTTTTATTTTATTTAAAACTAAGTTCACACTTAGAGATCATTTCTCATTAATAGTTCTCTGAGAGGTGGATTGTAGGAGGCTCTGATGTTTGATAGTGTACGCTCAAAGCATTGCAACCATTTAGGTAAAGGAATGGGATTCACTTTCACATTCTCTCTGTTTTCACTGTTAGGTGTTTAATCATTTTGGACATCTGTGGTTGGGTCTGTAAAGGCAGGGTAGATACACTGGCCAAAAGCAGCAGGAGAACCCCTGGTGCAATACTGCTGTTGGAGGTCAACTTCTGCACCCATCCGGCAGCCCCATCAACTGTAGAATACTGGCTGAAAGTTAATAACACAGTGTTTGTCAACCTTCATTTTTCCCTGCAAAGCAGTGGGCTGCCAACAGAGGGCTTTCACAAAGACAATGGGATGGATTCTCTCTTTTGAGGATGTGACTATGACTCAGCCACTTATGGCTGGTACATTGTTAGCAAAGGACAGTAGAGGGCAAAGTATGCCAATTAGCTTTCTTGAAGATCAGTTGTCAAGGACACTCAGCTGGGTAATGGTGTGGGCCAATCATTAGAATCAAGAAATGCTCACTCTCAAAGAGTTTGTTGTGTACTCTCCAATGGACTGAGGGGAAGAGGCTGAGAGATTGTATATTCAGTTAATGTACTGCACTAAAATGAGTTTTTGTGCCATTGTTTTGTGAACCAAAATCAATGTTTATTATTATTTGTTCCATTAGAACACCTCAGTCAGGTGGTTTATCACTGACACACACTCAGTTCTGGGCTTTAAAATTGGCTAGGAGGAGAAAAGGCAGAAGTAGATGACAGATCAGAGCAGTTATCTCCTGATATGTCAGCTCCCTATTTGTAGGGAGATAGGCATTACAGACAGTAAAATCAGTAGTTGCTGATTAGTCTTCAAGTTGTATGGCCAAGGTCAAAGAAACTTTTCAGTTCCTGATGTTTCATCCACATGATGATGATGATGATGATGATGATGATGGATTGGTTTGTGGGGCGCTCAAGTGTGCGGTTATCAACACCCGTACAAATTCCCAACCTTTGCTCAGTCCAATATTGCCACTTTCATGGATGATGATGAAATAAGGACAACACAAACACCCAGTCATCTTGAGGCAGGTGAAAATCTCTGACCCCGCTAGGAATCGAACCCGGGACCCCGTGCTTGGGAACGAGAACACGACCGCGAGACCACCAGTGGCAGATGTTTCAACCAGAGCTGAAATGGACATCTTTGGATACTCCTGGTGATGATGAGCCTTGCCGACTGATGAGTCAGATGTCAGAGAGCAACGTACATACTGTGCGAAGTGGTTGTGGTTAGGTTTACACATTATTAGCAGAGATCATCCATGTCAGAGATGAAACTTAAGTACTGATAGTCAGCTGTCGAGGATAAAAATTTTATCAATTCTGCAGAGTCAATGACCATATATTACTTAGTTTCATGGCTGCTTCCTTTTTGTAACTAAACATGACTGTCTTAAGAAGCATTACTAAATTAATTTTTTTTTTCAAATTTATTTGACTTCAATACAGTAGTCAAGCCATAGTTGCAGTAAATTACAGAAAGTGTACATGACTAGTTTCGGTGAAGCTCTGTCACCGATGATTGCCGTGAAGTCTTCATCTCTAGAGAAAATTAAAATCTTAATGTCATAAATGTTGGATTAGGATCAGTGTTGTCCAACTACTTGCGTAATGAACATGACAAATGAAAATCTAGTCTTATTAATCTCAGCAATTCTGCTGTTATTCTAAAACATACATCACTCAAGTGTGAGGTGGAATTGTTAACCAAAGTATCAGAACGCACCTTAACGAAGTTAATGAAATAACAGCATCTGTGCATGAATACTGTGTATTATTATCTGTATATACTGCCTCTAAACGGAGTGGACAACTCTGAGACAAAAATCTCTACACCTACACATCTTAAAATTGAAAATACATAGCTTGTAATCTTGAACACAGCACCCAGTAGCACTTTGTTCAAGAGACAACAGTTACACACACACGCACGCACGCACGCACGCACGCACGATGACAGGGTAAGTGTAAAGGTGCAGTATTGTGAAGTACTGCTGAGGGAGCATGCAGGGGTGAGGTGGACAGAGGGTAGAGTAACTAGGCACAATTAGGAGGATAGCCGGAGGGCGCGAGGAGAGGGTGGGGAGGGGGGGAGTAGCAGAAAGGAGAGGAGTAAAAAGACTGGGTGCGTTTCTGGAATAGAGGGCTGTGTAGTGCTCGAATGGGTACAGGAAAGGAGCTAGATAGGTAAGGAGAGTGACTAAAGAAGGTTGAGGCCATGAGGATTGCGAAAACGTAGGACGTATTGCAAGGAAAGTTCCCACCTGCACAATCCAGGAAAGCTGGTGTTAGTGGGAAGGATCCAGATGACACACCCTGTGAAGAAGTCATCAAGATGAAGAATGTCGTATAGGGTGGCATACTCAGAAAAAGGGTGGTCCAGTTGATTTTTTGGCCATAGTTTGTTGCTGGCCATTCATGGGGACAGATAACTTGTTCATTGTCATGCCCACATAGAATGCAGCACAGGGGTTGCAGCTCAGCTTGTAGATCACATGACTGGTTTTACAACTAGGCTTGCCTTTGATGGGATAGGTGATGTTTGTGGCTGGTGGTGGTGGTGGTGGTGGTGGTAATGGCAGGATATATGGGCAGGTCTTGCATCTAGATCTATTGCAGGGCGATTAGCCACGAGGCAAGGAGTTGGGAAGAGGTGTTGTTTAGGGTTGGATGAGGATATTATGTAGGTTCGGTGGGTGGCAGAACACCACTGTGGGGGAGGGGGAGATGGGAGGCAGGATGGGAAAGATAGTGGGTAGAGCATATCTTATTTAGAGCACGACCAGTGGTAGTTTAGATCCTGGCAGAGAATGTAATTCAGTTGCTCCAGTCCTGGGTGGTACAGATTCATGAAGGGAATGCTCCTCTCTGGTCGGATGGTGTGACTTTGGGAGGTGGTGGGTGACTGGAAAGAAAGCATGGTTGCTCTGTTTTTGTACACGGTTGGGGGGGGGGGGGGGGGGAAACTTGTCACTGCAGATGTGACGGCCCTAGGTGGCTAGACTGTATGGAAGGGGCTTCTTAGTATGGAATGGGTGGCAACTGTAAGTGGAAGTACTGCTGGTGGTTGGTAGGTCTGATATGGACAGAGGTACTGATACAGCCATCTTTGAGGGGGAGGTCAACATCGAGAGAGCTGACTTGTTGGGTTGAGTAGGGCCATGTGAAGCAAATGGGGATGAAGGTGTTGAGATTCTGGAGGAATGTGGATAAGGTGTCCTCACCCTTGATCCAGATCACACAGATGTCAAATGAATCTGAACCAGTCAATGGGTTTAGCATTCTGGGTGTTTAGGGAGGATTCCTCTACATGGCCTACGAAAATGTTGGCATAGGATGGTGCCATGTGGGTGCCCATAGCCATACCCTGGATTTGTTTGTGGGTAATGCCTTCAAAGGAGAAGTAATTGTGGGTGAGAATTAAGTTGGTCATGGCGACTAGGAAGGAGTTTGTTGGTTTGGAATCTGCAGGGCACTGGGAAAGATAATGTTCAATAGTGGCAAGGCCATGGGCATTTGGGATGTTAGTGTAAAGGGAGGCGGCATGAATAGTGACGAGCAGAGCACTGTGTGGTAAAGGAACAGGAACTGTGGAGAGTCGGTGGAGGAAATGGTTGGTATCTTTTATGTACGAGGATAGGTTGTGGGTATAGGCTGAAGGTGTTGGTCTATGAGAGCCGAGATTCTCTCAATGGAGGCACAGCAACTGGCCATAATGTGGCGTCCTGGGTGGTTGGATTTACGGACTTTAAGTAGCATTTAGAAGGTAGGAGTGCAGTGGGTGGTAGCGGTGAGTAGAGAGGTGGACTCCAGGGAGAGGTTCTGTGATGGGCCCAAGGATTTGAGGAATGACTTGAGATCCTGCTGAATTTGTGGAATGGAGTCACTGTGGAACGGTTTGTAGTTGGATGAATCTGACAGCTGGCGGAGTCCTTCTGCCAGGAAGTCCTTGAGGTTCAAAACAACAGTGGCAAAGCTTTTGTCAGCAGGTGGGATTATAAGGTTGGGACAAGTTTTTAGTTGGTGGATTTCAGTTATTTCTGCAGAGAAGGTTAGTTTGCAACTTGAGGGATTGGAGGAATGCTGGTGAGACAAGGTTCAAGGTTAAGAAATTCCGGGAAGTTTGAGGGTGAATCACAGTTGGAGGAGGAGTGAATTGAGTCAGGCAGGGTCCAACATTGGTCTTTGGTTGAGTCTGATTGGTAGGGTTGGTGGCAAAAAAGTGTTCCACTGTAGGGAAAAGGAGGAGGAGAGAAAGCCTTTAACAAGTACTGCATGATTGAATTTGGGAGTGGAGCAAAAGGTGAGGCCTTTGGAAAGGGCTGATATTTCTTCGGGGTTTTTGGAGGAGAGGTTCACGACTGTGTTTCAGGTCTGTTTAGGTTTTGGATTCTCCTCTTTATCCCATTTCTCACCTACTAATTACACCTAATTCACTTATATCTGGCATCCTCCTCCTTCACACTTATCCACCCACAGACGTGCAACCCACAAAGAGTTTTTTATTTATATTTTTCTTTGATCTCTGTGTGACTTCATGCCAACTTCAGTTGGTTTTCGCCTTTTACTACAGACATACTCCCACCACAGGTATCTTCTTGTTTCTCCTTGCTTTATCCATTTCATCATTTTCGTGATTTTTCTCAGGTATTTGGGTATTTTTTGTGAATTTTTTGAAGATAATTCTAGATTATTTACATATTTTTTCCACCACTGAGGATCCTTGCTATTTCTGTCTGCGTCAATACAGAAAAGTTTCCTTATCCCTAGTCATAACCCAGTCCTATGTACTGTTCGTGCATTGTTGCTTGGCTCATGGAATTCCTCCAAATGGCCTTACCATAAAATTACCCAACTATGGCTGCTACCCTTCCTTCCACCATGACCTCCACCTGTTCAGATTACACCAGTTCTTATCCCTCACCAACACAGTCCTGCAAAACCATATCAATCAAGTCAAAACCTCCTTGCAGTACCTTGTCTCCATCCGTAAAATTCTCCTGCTATACAATCCCAAATTCCTGGATCCCACAACACACATTGAAACTTTTGCCTTCCAGAGCAATATGTCCAATTCCACCTGAAAAAACTCTCCACCCTGCTCACTTCCTCCTTCCATCTTTGACTACCACTGTCCAAACCTGCCCCATATCCTCTCGTAGCTGACAAACACTGTCTTGCAGACCTACTACATACCCCACCCTTCAAAATTCCCTCCCAGCACCACACAGAATCCAGACCCAAAACACAGTACTGAGTCTTTCCTCCAAAACCCTTAGCACCGTACAAATATCAGTCCTTTTCAAAGACCTCACCTTTTGCTATACTCCTAAATTCAGACATGCAGGACTTGTTAAAGAGCATCTATTCTTCTCCTGGGCCCTACACTTTTTCACCACCAACCCTACTGATCAGACTCCACAACCTTATAATCCTACCTGCGGACAAAGGCTCCACCACTTTTGTCTTTAACTGTAAGGATTACCTGGCAGAAGGACTCTGCGAGCTATCAGATTCATCTAATTACAAACCCTACCACAGTGAACCCATTGCAGAAATTCAGCAGAATCTCCAGTCTTTCCTAAAAATCCTTAGATCCATCCCAGAACCTTTCCCTGGAGTCAATGTCTCTCCTCACCCCTACCACTCCCCGCACTCCTATCTTGTAAATGCTTCCGAAAACCCATAAACCCAACCATGCAGGACACCCCATTGTGGCCAGTCACTGTGTCCCCACTGAGCAAATCTCTGCTTTCATAGACCTACACCTTCAGCCTATCCCGCAACCTACACTCCTATATAAAAGATACCTACCATTTTCTCCACCGA
The DNA here is from genome assembly GCF_021461385.2 of Schistocerca piceifrons. Lineage (NCBI taxonomy): Eukaryota > Metazoa > Arthropoda > Insecta > Orthoptera > Acrididae > Schistocerca > Schistocerca piceifrons. Next base: position 153,176,291 of record NC_060144.1, on the reverse strand, counting down.
CTCGCCACAGTTCCTGTCCCATTACCACACAGTTCCCTGCTCGTCACTATTCATGCCACCTCCTTTACTCTAACATCTGTAATGCCCATACTCTTACGGCTATTGAACTCTATTTTTCCCAATGCCCAACTGATTCCAAACCAATGACCTCCTTCCTAGTTGCCATGACCAGCTATAGTCTTACCCACAATCACTATTTCTTCTTATGCATTACCCACAAACAACATCCTATGTGAACATATTCATAGACCATCTAGAGGAATCCTAAACCCCTCAACTGGTTCAGCTTCACTAATAACATTTTTGTGATCTGAATCAAGAATGAGGACACCCTAGCCACATTCCTTCAGAACCTCAACACCATCACCATCATTTGCTTCACCTTGTCCTACTGAACCCATTAAGCCACCTTCCTCAATGTTGAGCTCCACCTCAAAGATGGCTGTATCAGTACCTCAGTCCATATCAAAACATACCAACAACCACAATACCCCCACTTCGACTGCTGCCACCCATTCCATACCAAGAAGTCCCTTCTATATGGCCTAGCCACCCAAGGCTGTTTTATCTGCAGTAAGGAGCAGTCTCTCAAAATTCAAAATACACCCAGGGTCTCACTGAGGCCTTTGAAGGCCATAATAAACCTCCTCTCCCCAATCTTGTACAAAAACAGATCTCCCTTGTCTTACATATCCAGTCACCCACCACCTCCCTACTCCCACTGCCTAGCCAAGGTGGGAGCAACTGAATTGCATTCTCCATCAGGGTTTCAACTGCCTGTTGTCATGCCTTGAAATGAGAAATGCCCTACCCACTACCCTTCCAACCATGGCGCCCCCTCCTTACACAACAAACCTACACAATATCCTTGTCCACCCCTATGCAACTCCTGCTACCATCCCCTTGCCTCATGGCTCATTTATCTGTAACAGTCCCCAAGACTTGTCCCATAAATCCTCCCACCACCAACTACTCCAGTCCAGTCACAAATATGACCTGTACCATCATAGGCAGGACTACCTATGAAACCAGTCATGTGATCTCCAACCACTGTGCTGTTTTTTATGTGAGCATGACATCCAACAAGTCCTACAAGACATTCTTCATTTCAATGACTGCTTCGCAGTCTGTGCCATCTGGATCCTTCCCACCAACACCAGCTTTTCTGAATTGCGCAGGTGGGAAGTCTCCCTGCCATACATCCTACATTCCCATAAACCTCCTGGCCTCAACCTTTGTTAGTCATTGTCATTACCGATCTGGTTCTTTCCTTGTTCTCATTCCAGTGCTACACAGCCCTTTATTCCACCAACACACCCAGTCTTTTTACTTCCCTCCTTTTGTTCCACCCCGCCTCCCCCCACCCTCTCTATGCCAGCCTCTGTCTAACCTCCCAATTGCACCTAGCTGCCCTACCCTCTTTCCATCTTGTCCCTGCATATCCTGGCAGCAGCACTTTATTATCCCCTAAACTTACCGTACCATCGCTCCCCTCCCTGCGCCACCTCTTCATTACTCCCATTCAGTTGCCTCCCCCGCCATGCACTGCTTTTCATATTTGTGCTTCAGCTACCAGAGACTGTGGTCGTGTGTGCATGTATATGTTTTTTTTTTTTTTTTGTTCTTTTTGTTGTGCCTACCTGTGACTCAGAATCTCCACTACATTGTACGTAGCAACCATCATTTTCATAATATTGTTAAATAACAGCCGAGTTAGTCATATGGCAATCTCAGTTCTGTATGTGTCGTTGAAGCAAACAGCTATTTTTTTGGACATAGTGCTATTGAGTGCTGTGTTCAAAATTACGAGTTATGTATTTTCAAATTTAAGACGTGGAGATTTTTTCCTCAGAGCTGATCAATTGGTTCGGAGACAGTACATACAAATAATAACATACAGTATTCATGCATGGATGTTGTTATTTCATTAACTTCATCAAGATGTGTTCTGATTTCTGATACTTCAGTTAATGATTCCACCTCATACTTGAGTGATGTATGTTTTAGAATAACACCAGAATTGTGAAGATTAATAAGACAAGATTTTCACTTGTCAGGTTTGTTATGCAAGTAGTTGGACAATGCTGATCCTAACCCTACATATATGATGTTAAGGTTTTAATGGTCCATTCAGATAAAGGCTGCTCAGTGATGAATTACAGTTATGCTGCTTCATGCCATTACTGCATAACGAGGTTTAATTTGACATGATAAATTCACAGTATTGTTTCCTATGACAAAGGTGTTGGGGTTAGATGTTACTTGTATTTCAGGTACTCATAATTTATAGCAGACTTATTTCATACTCGGTACATTTGATAATGGTGACTGAGCTTCACAGAAAGTAGTCATATAAGCTACCTGTAATTTACTGTGACTATGGCTTTACTCCTATACTGAAAAATAAATTTGAAAAACAAAAATTTCCTGTTGGAATTATTGTTATGCTTATATATTTCAATTTTTTCACTATATAGTTGTGGATGATATGTTGTGATAGTTGATAAAATTTTTGTTTTGGAAACTTCACTTCATGATTTTCTGACTGAAGTGCATTCTCTACTACAGCTGTTTCGCCTAGTTGGGAAAACTGATGTTTGTTCAGTCTTGTATTCATGCTCCTCTTGGTCACTTTCACGTACATGTTTCCACAAGTACATGGAATCTTATATATGCCACTTGCTGACAGAGAGGGAGTTTGTCTTTTACACATCAAAGAGCTTGATGTGTTCCCTTCATTGGTCTAAAAACCAGTCTGCTATTATGTTTCTGTGATATTTTGCTGACTCGATCAGTTACTTTTTTGATAAAAGGGAGAGAAACTATATTCTTCCACCACTGTGTTTTATTATTATCCTTTTTCCTACTGTTATTCAGTCGTAGAACCCTATTTACTTGTTTACACGAATAGCCATTCATCTCTAAAGCCTGCTTCATATGTTTTAATTTGGTGTCCAGGTTTTGCGGCATAAAAATTCTTATGGCTCTGTCAACAATACCACTATTTTGTTGTGGATGATGGTTTGAGTTCTTAGGCAAATATCTATCAGTATGTGTGACTTTCCACATTTTCTAGAGTTGATTGATTGAGTTTTTCCATATAAATATTAGTGGTCACAAAATTACATGAACATGGTTAATGCAACATCCATTCTGACATCAATAACTTGCTCAAAGTTCATCATTCTATTAGAACTGACTGGAAGTAAGTCAGTCTAAAAAGAGCAATGCCTTATTTCTAGTCAATTCCAGTGGAATGATGAAGTTTATGAACAAGTTGTTGGTGTTGTAATGGGTAAGCCACTGGATCCTGCAATCACTAATTTTCACAGGGAAAAGTTTGAACAGTCAATGCTATAAAATGTGAACACAAAACCTTATTGATGATATCAAACAGACTGTGATACATTCATGGTTTGGTCACATGGTAAAAAAGTTTTGGAGGAATTCTTTACTTATTTGAATAGTACAAATCCAAAAATCCAGTTTCCCATGGAGATGGAGAAAGACAACACAATATTATTCTTGGATGGAAGGTTAAAACTTAAAGTTTTTCGGAAAGTTACATGTTCACTGAGATATTTGCATAAGAATTCAAACCATCATCTACAACAAAAGAGAGGTGTTATTAAAAATATTGTTGACAGAGCCATAAGAAATTGCATGCCAGAACACCTGGATGCTGAATTAAGACATCTGAAGAAGGCTTTTGAGAGTAATGCCTATTCAAGTAAACAAGTAAATACAGTTCAAAAGCGAATAACAGTAGGGAACAGGTGAACAATAAAAACACAGTGACTGAAGAATAAATTTTCTCTACCTTTTATAAAAAATGACTGTTCAGGTCAGCATGATTTTCCAGAAACATGACATCGGATCAATTTTTAGACCAACTTAGAAAGTATGTCAAGCACTCTGATCTATAAAGGATGAACTCCCTCCCCTGTCAGCAAGTGGAGTATGTAAGATTCTGTGTACTGAACCAGTTCGCAACTGTTTGTGTTGGCACATCTGGACTCACAAGCCCTCTTATCTGTGCTGTGGTTGCCGTACCAGTTGCCAATAATGCCCTTAATACATGTCAACCCTGGTGGGTGTCTTTGATTTGTGGACATCCAGAACCTCGTTTAAGGGTGTGAGAATGTTCATGTAACCACTGACACTAAAACCATTGCATAACCGATGTAGCACGTCCAACGTGTAGAGCAGGACCACCCTGCAGCTAGGAAGGCCACAATTTGATCCTTTTCAGACTCGTTCAGTTGGCTGTAGGAAGCACAAGAGCATCTCCTGGTATAGTTACATGGGTTACTTCACACATTTGCACCACACTGTGCCTTCTGACTGTGAGCAACCCTTATTAAAGGGTAGACATATATGGTACTCTGGTAGCTATGCAACTATGCTACCTGTTGATGATCAATGTTGAAACCATTATCAGTACATCTACTATCCCCTAGGTGGCATATGCCGTTATCATATCAGTGTCTTTCCAGTTGTACTTTTCTTTCCCAGCAGTGTACATACATAACTAATTTTTTAAAAACAATAGTCTGTATCAGCCACGTGGCAACACAGCTAAGGTGAAAGTGTTGTTGCCCTGGACAGAAATTTTGCTTGATCGAGCTGTAAGGCCTGAACAGTGCCATCGTAACACTAGATGGAAATTTGATTCATTACTCTGGCTGCTTGCCATACTTTGATAAACATAAAGAAAGGATGAAACTTTTAATATGTTGAATGCCCAGTCATTCAAAATATGAAGTAACTTTGTGTTACTTTAACTATCAATAAAATCATTTCTTGAGAAGGAATGCCATTTGTTTGTATTCTTACTACCCTTGTTCTTTGGAACAGTTAACTGAAAAATTCTGCATTATCACACAATATTATCCTATAATACATGAGTGAAGGTAACCATTCAAAATTTGCAAGCATTTCTGTGTGCAACCAAAACCCTCTAAGTACAAAATAGGCCGAACCAATTTGTTTGTGTGTGCATTTCTTTTCAGTGTTTATAATACACCTGGGCACCAAAGAATTAAATTTAGAGAGTTTTATGACTACAGGTATTACTGGAATTACAACAACTTTTCTTTAATTTCTTAGAATGAATTTTTGAGAGATTAAGAGAAAGTACTTGGTGTGTGTGTCTGTTCAACTACTTTTTCCACTTTAAATTTTTACAACGGTTATTAACAGAACTGGAAAAGTTTATTCCTAAAAGTTCAATCTTTCACAAACCTTGAGAACATTCAGAGAACAGCTTCTGTTGAGCACAGTCTTGAAATTTTTCATTATCTTGTAAGGAAGTCCTATCTGGAATATCACCACTGACTCCATCCATGACATCCACAGGCTCACTTGGAACATTTGAATAACTGATTCCTTCTTGCAGTCTAAGGATGCACACTGCAATATGCATGTCCAGTGCCTTGCTACAAAGTGATAGTTACATTATACTGAGTATTGTATTTTTATTGTGCAATTCTGAATATTTTTCAAACTTGAAAAAAATACTGTTACTTACTGTATGACACTGAAGTACATAGAGAGATCATGTTGTTCACAGTTCTGCCAGTCTGCCTTATAACCCACCAGCAAAATGTTTGGTTTTAGTTTGCCAATTCCAGCTGTCTGTAATAAAGCACTTGCTCCATTTTTAAAATCTGTTTCATCGATATATGTGTAAAACGCTTTTATCTTATTCAACTGGAACCAACTCTGGGCGTCAAGTATTAGTCTATTGGATTGTCTTCGATTCATTACAGTCTATAAACACATTTAGCAATGACACCAATGCATTTCATATAATCTTATAGATGCTTATATCTTAATGTACTAATAAATAATGAGCTACTTTTAACCATGAACTACAAAATAGAATAACTACATGGAGGGGAGATTAGGAGGTAGGGTAGGCAGAATAGATGGAAGAATTTTTTGTTTTCAATAACATCCTTTTATTCAGGCCAAGTAAGAGAATGTTTGTCAATATGGCATTGTACTCTTATATTACAATGATTCATTTAATAAGTACCGTATGCTGAACTGACTCGTTACCCTCTTAACTAGACCTGAATACATGAAAAAAATTCCCCTGTGGTTAATCTTCCTAATATATCAAGTAACTGCACAAATTTAACTATGTAGTGACAAGTGGCGTTGCGCCGTGACTATCATACAAATGTATATTGAAATTTACTGTACTTGAGTGTTCATAGTCAAAAAACATTTATTTTCTGGGATAAGAAATTATTGTATTCTGAAGTATTGGTTGCTAGAAAACTGATATAAATGAATGCAAACAAGAAGTTATTTGTTTAATTTTAAATCCAAATCATAATTTTACATTATTATGAAAAGGATGGTTGTTACCAATAGTGGAGGTGCTAAATCGCAGATATGCACAACAAAAATATTATCAGAAAATAAGCCTTCAGCCAATGAGGCCTTTACGGAAGGAAGAAACACACACACACACACACACACACACACACACACACACACACACACACACACGAGACTGCAGTCTGGCTACCGCTACCTCTCTCTCTCTCTCTCTCTCTCTCTCTCTCTCTCTCTCTCTCTCTCTCTCTGTGTGTGTGTGTGTGTGTGTGTGTGTGTGTGTGTGTGTGTGTGTGTGTGTGTGTGTGTGTGTGTGTGTGTGATCTCCAATTAAGGCCTTCTTGGCTGAAAGCTCATTTTCTGACAGTCTTCTTGTTGGGCCTATTTGCAGCTCAGCATCTCCACTATATGGTGAGTAGCAACTATCCTTTTCACAACATTGTTACATATTTTTACATGTTATTCATGGTCAATAATAATGTGCTGATACTGATATATTTATCTTTATAATATCCAAACCACTGAAGTGCATGAGAAAGGGCACTTTCTACTGTATCACTTGCTAAGACTTTTTCCCTGTTCCATTCTTATATGGAGTGGAGGAAAAATGATTGCTTAAATGCACCTGTACATGCTGTAATTGGACTAATGGTGTCTTTGCGGTCCCCATGAGAGTATATGGGGTGACTGTATATTCGTAGCTTCCTTACTAAATACTGGTTCTTGAGAACTTTTAAGTAGTGTTTTGTCTCGCTGTTTATGTCTATCTTCTAGTAGATACCAGCTCAGACTTCTTAGCATCTTTGTCACTCTATCCCAAGAGTCAGACAAATCTATGACCATACATGCTGTGTCTCATTTTATATTTTCAATATCCTGATTGTTTTATTTGATGTGTGTCCCACACACTAGCAATGCTCTAGGATGGGTTGGACAAGTTTTTTGTAGGCCATCTCCTTTGTAGACAGATTCATTGCTCAGATACCAGGAAAATGCAGTCGAAGTCTGCCACCTGCTTTACTTCTGATTGAGCCTAATTGACCATCCAATTTCACATATCCAAAAACTGTTACACGCAAGTATTTTTATGAGTTCTCTGCTCACAGGTGCGACTTATTGATATTTCAGTCATATATATACTATTTTTTTGCATTTTGAGAAAGACACAATCTTATTTAAAGCAAGTTGTAATATTTGCACCCCTTCAAATTTTATCAAGATTTGACTAAATATCTGAGAAACTTTTTTCCCTTCAAACAGGACTTCATTATAGGTATTGTCAACAGCTTTTGGTTTTGACTGAAATACTTAAAAGTATTACATACCTTAATGATATGACCACAGATCAAGAGCGATGAGTTCTTTGTAATGAGATGAGCAAAATGCACAAGTGGTGGTCGCTGGCTTGGTCTGCCAGTGAGAACTAACATTTGTGGATTGTAGTTCTTAACATGCTCTAAAACTTGATTTAGTTGCTGCACAGATAACAGAGCATACTTATAAGTCTGTGCTTGAGTTGATGAACCCCAGTTCACATCTAAAAAGAGAATGAAAACATAAAAACAAGACAAGTACTTATTGAACATACCAAATTGAGGAGATTACAGATCCATGCCATCACTATATTGGAAACTGCATAAATGCATGAATTCTGTGAAAATTCACTAAAACAGAAATGTTACGGAAAGTTTAAACTACATTTCAATTCTTGCATGAACTGTGTCCTACAAGTTTGAATCTGGCAGTAACTTAATCCTTATACAAAAATTGCAGATACTTTTATGACCCTTTCATAGGGCTCTGTAGCATCAGATTTTTTCCTTTCTTGCTTTCCTTCTTTGCAGATGTATGTATTGCGTAGTGCTATTATTGTGATCATCATATAAGGATGCTGACACAGACAGGTAACTTGGCAAAGAGTATAACAGGAGCCCTTGTAAGCACTCTGGACCCATTTCTAATAACCTTATCATTGAGTGATAAAGCTTTTTCATATCATTATAGTACTGCTTAACACTTAAATGAATGCAAGTAACTGAAGTAAGCAAACTGTTTGATGCTGGTAACCCCAGTATCCAAAATTACTGTAGTTGTGGTTGTTGCTAGGCTACTCTCATTACTAAGAATTATTTTTTTGTAGTCTAACAGAGCAAAACTTTTTTGACTTGGTGTTCTTACGCCCAGTTTTATCAGAATTTATCAACTCAGTGGTCATGGGCAAGCAATTTCCTACAGACATGTTCACATGTTGCTTTTGATTGTGGCACTATACACAATCATTAACCAGGCTCCAGGGACGTAGGGTCCCCGTCCCTATTCCTCCACTGGGGTAATTCCTATCTGGTGCATCCACATTGCGGGGGTGGGCATCCTACACTTCAGTAGGTCGGACTGATAGGATGACTGAGTTCAGGCAGGGACCTAATCCTGTGGGGTATAACATGGAGCCCATGCCCAGGGTTACAGGGTGAAGACCTTAATGGTAACAACGGCGGAGAAGAAAGACTTTGGAAAAGTGTAGCTGGCAGATGAGGCAACCCTCCCTTCTGGGGATTAAATGAGAAGGGAACCACTGGCTTGTGGTGGAGGAGAAACTCCTAAGGCTAGGTGAGACAACCCCAACAGAAAATCCTTTCTTGCGTTAGGCCTAACAAGCCAGTAGAAAGTCTTCATATATTGCTTTCAAAACACAGACGAGCCTCAGAACGAACCACTCAGAATCTGACTCCACTGCTTCTTCATGTACTGGTGTGAAAGATGGGAGAACTGATGATATTCATCAGTACAAGAAAATGAAACCAAATGGACTAAAAAATAACCTAAATACTGGCACTCAACGGAAAAAATGGAAGAAATGACATATGTACTAAAAAGAGAGAAAGTTAGATATTTTGGGATTAAGCGAAATGAAGTGGAAGGAAAAAGGTGAGAAGAATTTGAGAGGAGGAGGAAAACTGTACTAGAGTGGGAATAACGGACTTGGAAGAAATGGTGTGGCAGTGATGGTGAATAAGAATGTACAAAACTGTATTAAAAGTGACAGATATATATCAGACAGGATCATACTCTTAAACCTGAGATTCCAAAAAGAAACACTAAAAGTTATCCAGATTTATGCACCTCAACTGGGATGTAGAGAAGAAGAGAAGATGGACTTTGAAATTGAGTTAGGAACCATATGGAGAGTGCTAATATAGTGATGGGAGATTTTAATGCACATGTAGGCAGACACACAAAGGGATTTGAGCAAGTGTTGGGATGTTTTGGATATGGAGGCAGAAATGAAGAAGGGGAAAGACTCCTGGATTTGTGCCAGAGGAATGGAATGAAAATAGCAAACAGCTGGTTTATGAAGAGAGAAAGTCATATTAACACCAGATACAGTTGGGATGGAAAAACCTAGAGTGTAATTTATTATAGTCTCGTAGATAGGGAATTGGGAGAGAAAGTAACAAATGTGAAGGTAATTCCAAATATGAGTGCAGATGTAGACCATAGAATACTGGTGGGACAATGGAAAATGAATCAGTGTGCAAAAAATAGAAAATAGAAGAAAGTGATGAGGATACGGGATTGGAAACTGAAGGAGAGTGAAAGTTCTGCGAAGTATAGAGAATTAATCTCACAAAAATTTCCAAAAGAAGTTTTCTGCAATGTAGAAAAAGAATGCAGTTTATTCAAAGACACTTTAGTCGAAGCAGGACAAAAAGTATGTGGTAGAACATCTGGAAAGAAAAAAGTAAGAGAGACAAGTTGGTGGGATGACACCACAGTTAGAAGAAAAGAATGGAGCGTGGAGAAAGTTGTGGAAAACTAAAAATGACGAAGACCATAAAAGACATATACAGCAAAAGAAGAAGTGGAAAGAAATAGTGGAAGGCATGGGAAGAGTTTACAAAGAACCTGAAGAAGTGAAGAAAAATGTTCTATAAAATGATGAAAAATAAAATAAAGGCTTCTGAAGTACCAGTAAACAGAGGATGGTACTGTGATTGAAGATCCAGGCAATATAAAAGATCTCTGGAAAGAACATTTTAAGAAACTGTTGAATGCTGAGGAGCAGGTACACGAGGAAACAACAAATAATGGAGAAATTGAGAGCAGTTGGGAAGCAGAATTAGGACAAATTACATGGGAAGAAATGGAAATAGCTGTGAAGAAGATGAATGTGGGGAAAGCCCCAGGACCTGATGAAGTATCAGTGGACATGATAAAAGAAGCAGCTCCAGTGGGAATGCATTGGCTGTATAGAGTACTATCAAGTGTGTGGAGAAATAGTACAATACCTGACAGTTTGAGAAGAGAAGACATTGTTCCCATCTTCATAAAAGGCAATAAAAGACTTTGTAAAAACTACAGAGGAATTAACATCTATGAGTCATATGGCCAAGATTTTTGAAAGAATTTTAGTAAATTAATTAAGTGAAAAGACAGAAAAGGAGCCAAGTGAAGAACAGCATGGGTTTAGGAAAGGAAGAAGCACTATCGACTTGTTATTTTCTATCCATCAACTGATGGAAAAAAGTTGGGAGTATAACAAAAGGGTGATAATGGTTTTTATAGGCACAGAAAAGGCATATGACTCAGTTAACAGGGAAAGACCCTGGGAAGAAATGAAGTAGATAGATATAGAAGGTAGACACATTAATGTAATAAAGACAATGTACAGAGGACAAAATTGTAGAATTACAACACCACTGGGGAACTCTGAATACTTTGAAATAGGACAAGGATGTAAACAAGGAAGTATTCTATCTCCTGCACTTTTTAGTGTTGTGATGGAGGGAATGAATAGGGCAGTTAAAGACATAGTAAAAGAAAAAGGCAAAACAATGATTTTTGCAGATGATATGGTAATATGGGGCGATAAAGAGGTAGATGTCCAGTTACAACTTTATGCATGGAAGGAAATAATGAAAAGGTATGGATTAAAAATAAATTAAGATAAGAGTGAAGTAATGGTATTTGGAAGAGACAAAGGGATCAATGGAAATATTACATTGAATGGAGAACCCCTCAAAGTGGTAGACAGTTTCACTTATTTAGGGAGTGAAATACCTAGTGATGGAAGAATAACCAACGAAATTAATAGGACGTTACAGAAGGGAGGCAATTTCTACCAAACAATAAAACACCTGATTTGGAATAAGGAAGTTTCAGAAAAAGCAAAACTCCTTATGTATAAGAGTTATTACTTGCCTATTGTCACCTACGGAGGAGAAACATGGACAATGACAGAAAAGGACTGGAGCTGACTGCAAGCAGGAGAAATGGAATTTCTCAGAGCAGTTAAGGGAATGTAGATATTAGAAAGGACCTTAAGCAAGAAAGTATGAGAGAAGGAATTTAAAAAAAATAGATTAAGCTGGTATGGGCATGTTAAGAGGATGAGTGGGCAGAGACTCCCCAAAATTATGGAAGAACTAAAGATGGATGGAAAAAGACCTAGAGAGCGCCCAAGAACACGGTGGAGTGAGAATATCTGTGGAAAGGAGAGGTGTGACATGGCAACAAGTGGAGGAAGGAAAACAGTGGGAGGACCGGACCAAATGGAGAGGACTCATCAGCACCCAGATGTGGCAGTAGCTGGAGCAGGATCCGGATATAGATAGATGTCACATTTTCTGCCTAATTTCTTATTGTTGGTCCCAGTATGAAAGATTAGTAATGTGAAATGTAATCCTGTTTGTGGTTTACAGTACTTTATTACTTAATGCCGACAAACTAATTACACCTTCAACAGTCTGATGTAAGATACACTGCATATATTTTAAACAGAAAAATCATTGTCAGAGTTTACATACATACCCGAAGGTAAATATATGCAATACCAGTGTTGGTACTAACCATCACCGACCTCTCAGTATCTGCAGACTAATGCACAATACTCTCCAACAGGTTTATGATCAGAGTGGAACTTTATGTTAATTGCTCAGTTTTGCACCATCCTTATGACTTGCATGGGTTTTGTTTTCTGGTAAGATGCCTCTTTCACAGTACTCTTGTGACCATAAGAAATTGTTACATGCAGCCTCCTGAATAATGGAGGTAAACATGAACTTGCATTCTCAGAACAATTCAGTAGAGTGCAAAAGTACAACAGATCCTGTGTAGACTGGCAAGTTTGTCAATGCACCATACACAGCTATTTAAAACTCAAACTGTGTGCATATTATCATTCACAGCTAGTAAGTTTCTTAACACTGGAAGTTGCCATCAAAATTTAAGTTCACAGCATCATTTGAACACTCAACCACTATAATGGGCAAAACATTAAGACCTGCCTCCCAATACTTGCCCAGAGTCAACAACACCAGCTGATAACCCCTAACTATAAGTTATATCCCATAAGTACTTGGAGGAGAACTTAACAGTTCTGCACACAGACACTTTGGAGACAATTGGGTGAGATGTGTCAACAGACAGTATGCAATAATTTTCAGAAGATCAATTTGGCCTCTGAGCACCCATTGTGAACTGACAGACAAACTGCCCCATACAACAGTGTGGGCAGGAAGTGGGTAAGGAAACTTCTTGAGTACATAATATTAGTGGCATCAGCTACCAACATGTGTGTCATATATGAACTCCCCAAAGTTCAGCAGTTCTGTCATCTTTTGTGTCAGTGTCATCTATGACTGTATTGTGCAGTATCAAGACAGGATTCTTGAACCTATTGTTAAGCCCTTGAGTCAACATTTCAGTGATGGGTCTGTCTTTCCAAACAATAATGCATTAGCACACTGTGCCCATCTTGTGAACACTGAAATGTGTCAAACACATTCCTTGTATTTTGCAGTGCATCACTTCTTTATTGGCAGGTGTAAAGCAGTTGATGAAATCCACATTGTTTGATTAACTTTACCTGGAACTTCCTGGCAGATTAAAACTGTGTGCCGGACCGAGACTCGAACTCGGGACCTTTGCCTTTCCCGGGCAAGTGCTCTACCAACTGAGCTACCAAAGCACGACTCGTGCTTAGTTGGTAGAGCACTTGCCCGCGAAAGGCAAAGGTCCCGAGTTAGAGTCTCGGTCCGGCACACAGTTTTAATCCGCCAGGAAGTTTCATATCGGCGCACACTCCGCTGCAGAGTGAAAATCTCATTCCAGCTTTACCTGGAGTTTGTTAAGCAGTATTGAAATGATAGTTCAGCTCTAACTTAAATAATGTGTATGCAACACAGTGGTTTTATAGACTTTTCCATACATTTGGTTGGATTTCACATCACCTAAATACACTTAGGATTGATAATGCTTCAACCACGTGCCTTATAATGATTCACAATAATGCACAACACACACTCTCATTGTTGATTAAATGTTTTTTACTAAACTACAATGAGAGTTTTATTAATTTGATAGATTTTGTATTGATAAGGCTAACTGATATATTGCAAAGTTTTGCACTAGATAATAACTTTAAGATCACTGATGGTATGACATAAATACACAAAATTAATTTCATTAACAAAGACAGGTATAAAAATATAAATTACTATGACATTACTACGGATTAAAATATGGTAACATATTGTCAGCAAATTTACATCAATTAATTTTTACAGAACCAACAGCTCTTACTTTAAACATTTGTGAAGTCTTAGTACTGGTATTGTTTATGTACTGATGGTGATGAAATGTTTTGCAATTGAATAACTTCATGAACTTTTCAACAGTTCAACTGAAAAATAGTTAAATATAAGGTATCAAGAGTGTAAGTGTTAGTACTGCATATTTATGTGCACATACAAAGCTGAATGTTGCCTACTTTGAATAAATACAATATACGATATGGGTATCACAAACTCTGATTAACCCAGAATGACCATGTTATCATTATATTAAGAATGTGTGGACCGATTCTACTATGTTACAACACATTTCTAGAAGGGGCAGGAATCAATGGACTAGCCTTCAGGGTCTACTGACACAAACCTGATTGAATATGCTTGGGATCAGTCGAAACATTGGAAGGCTCCAAATATATTACATGAACTTAGGAGGACTGCCATCTAAGACCGGGACAGACTTGAGCTGTGTTGTCTCCACCAAATTATGGACAGCATGCACAAAAGAATGCCATACATTCTACATTGCAAAAATGCATTGGGCAGAGTGGCATGGTACTCAATATTACTAAGCAACAGATTTTAACTTCATAGTCGTGCAGCTATGTTCACTTTCAAACGGACTGCCTTTATTTTGATGGTTGTTTCTGTTTTCTTTCACAGGAAAGTTATTCTTTTACTTTTACAAGGCTTAGTACTCTTTCATTCCCTGCAACTCCTTGAATATAAGTACACAAATTTCCTTAGATACACAAGGAACTGCAAAACTTTTTTTTTTTGGTGACAGTTTAGAAATTCCATGAGCAATTGGTTGACATCAACCTTTTGACTGACATGTGACTGTCACACAATTTTAGAGTCATAAGCAGATACTGTGAAGTTAAGCTTTGTCAGAGAACAGGGTAACTCCTTAATGTATATATTACTGTTCATCAAAGTAGGTGCTAAGAAAGGGTCCTCTGAATGAACTGAACTGTGAAGGTGTGTAAAAACACACCAGCAGTAAATGATTGCTCTCAGAGGGATAAAGACAGAGACAACCTACCTACTTTTCTGGAAAGTTAACATATGTTGTATTAGAAATAAGATTTTAGAATTAGAACATTTATGTAACACTGAGCTTGTACACATTAAATGTGTATCTGAGATGATATATGCGTATGTGAGCACTGGTTAGCTCGAGAATAAATAAATGTATTTGTTCCCCAAGGATATGTTGTGGGAGACATGATATGAAGAAAACAGAGAAAGAATGGTGGGGCTGGAATTTTTGTCAAAGAAGGAATACAATTTTCCATAGTTAATGTATCTATGTACTCCTCAGAACTAGATGGGGAGTTTAGTCATGTAAAACTAATGATTGAAAATATAGTGGTAGGTAGTCTATATAGGTCACCAGACATTTATGTAAATTTGTTTATTGAAAAATGTGAATTAATAGTAAGAGTAAGGCAAGAATTGCTATCTGTGGTGATTTCAACACAGAAATGGCGAACACACTGAGGCAGGTACAGAGTGTGAACATTCATAGGTCATATCTGAAATGCAAAAGATTCGACAAAACAAGGGAATACAGTCTGTGTTATTAATTTGATACAGTCTGCTGCAAGCTGACTTGAGAGCTTCCATTGGTTAGGAACTAGTAAACACTGAGGTTTCAATGGGTACAAAAACAGTACTGAGTTGCAAAGGTACTGTTCTTCAACAATTTCTGCATTATCTTACTCTATAATAATTATTGTGTATGTGAAACATCAACATGGCACTAAAAACCTGACGGTCTGGAATGTTGCGTGACAGGAGACTAAGGAGACTTCAAAATTTGATACAACTCAAGGTGTCAGTTATTACATACTGAGACCAATCTGAATGCAGACCATTGTATCAGGGACATTTTAGAGCCTAATGTACTGTCTGTCCTTCAGAAAACTGCTTGACCACATTTAGTAAGGCAGATGTAGTGGGGAACAAACAAACCACTATTATAGTCTGCACACTACTCTCACATGACAGTCATTTAAACTGCCATATGGACCTCCAAAAACCACTGTTGATAATTTGGGAACTGTAAAATTGCACGGTCAATGATTCTTCAAAAACATTTATAGCCCATCATAGATTCCCTGCCACAGTGCTTACAGGCTTTGATTGCAGCTTCTGGGACTTCCACTCCACAAATTCTTGGAGTCAAGACATCATGTACATTCTATGCTCTAAATCATTTGTGTATTTCATGTACCTAATCTGTCGTATGCAAATAATTTCAGTCACTTTTGTTCTTCTTTGTGTTGCAATTTTCAGAGACAAGGTATTAGAAACTGAAATGTATCACACTGCTGCAGCCTTCAGTCCAAAAATTGGTCTAATGCAGTTCTCTACAATGGTCTGTCCACCAAACTGACTATCACTTGATACCTCAGCACATGTTCTTTTAATGATATTAGAGGAAGGATAGCTTGGTACTCAGAGTAAAGATGACACACTGAGTTGCAGATAGGCACAACTGAAAGACTGCTACACATTTGGCTTTCAGCCAATGCGTAAGGAAAAACAAAACAAAACAAAGCACACGCACACACGCACGCAGGGAATAGGTGGAGGCATAAGGAGGCTGCCAGGTGCAAATTGGGAGACTGGGGGAGTGTTGACCAGGGAGGGAGAATGACAGGTGAGTGCATTGACAGAGACAGAACACAATCAGGGTGAGGGGATATGAATAGCGAGGAGGTGATAAAACAGAGGAGGTGGAAGCTGTTGGGTGGAAGGTCTGGGCACAATAAGTTACCATAGGATGATTTTGGGAGTGGAGAGTGTGGGTGGCTGTTCATCCTGGTGGACAGTTGGTTGGTAGTGATACCAATATAAAAAGCGGTTAAATAATGAAAATTTTAATTCAAATATTGTTTAATCAAAACATGCTACCAGTTTCAAATAATGACGTTTGAATCTTTGGCTACTGTTCCACTGTCCACAGTGGATTACCAGGCAATATAAAAAGCTGTGCAATGATTGCAGCAAAACTAGTGTATGACGTGGTTGCTTTCACAGGTGGCCTGGCCTCTGATGGGGTATGATACGACTGTGTGGTTGGATGTGGCAGGTCTTGCACCTGGGTCTTCCACAGCAATATGATCCATGTGGCAAGGGGTTGGGATTGGGAGTAGCGTACTGATGGACTAGAATGTTGTGGAGCTTGGGTGGGCAACAGAACAACTCTTGAGGGGTGGGAAGGATTTTTGGTAGGATGTCCCTCATTTCAGGGCATCATGATAGGTAATCAAAGCCCTGGGAAAGGACATGGTTCATTTGTTACAGTCTAGGGTGGTAATTGGTAACAAACAGGGCACTCCTTTGTAACTTGTACTTGGGGGTGGTGGGAAAATTTGCGTGCGTGCGTGTGCGTGTGTGTGTGTGTGTGTGTGTGTGTGTGTGTGTGTGTGTGTGTGTCTGCAGAAATGTAGCCTCCCACATCACCCACATCAAAGATACCAACCATTTCCTTCACTGCGTCTCCACCATTCCCGCCCCTTTACCTCCTGAATCCCTGATCATCACTATTAATGCCACTCCCCTATGCATCAACATCCCCCACACACCTGGTCTTTCTACTACTATTGAACACCAGCTTTCCCAACATTCTTCAGACTCCAAACTCACAACCGCATTTCTCATACACCTTACTAACTTCATCCTAACACAAAATTACTACTTCTTTGAAGAGAAGGTATACAGACAAATCCGTGGCACAGCCACAAGCACCAGCAACCATCTAGAGGAAACCTTCCTAGCCTCCCTAAACCCCAAACCCCTGGTTCAAGTTCTTTGATGATATCTTCATGATCTGGAAGCAGAGCCAGGACAACCTATCCTCATCCCTTCACAACCTCAACACCTCCTGTCTCCCATCTGTTTCACCTGGTCCTCGTCAACCCAGCATGCCATCTTCCTGGATGCTAACCACCTCCTCTCTGAAGGCTTTATCCACACCTCTGCCCACAATAAACTCACAAAACAGGCTGGCCACCCAGGGACATAATATCTAAAGGACAAACACTCTATACTGAGGGTCCCACCAAGGTCTTCAGAGACACTCTCCTCCTTGCCCCCCTCCCCCCAGACCTCGTCTGCAAACAGAACTGTTCATTCATTTGCACACAAACACAAACACACATTTCCCTCCCACCACCACCACCACCACCACCACCACCACCACCACCACCACCTCAAGAACCAACCAAAAAGGAGTGCCTCCTTTGTCACCTAATACCATCCCGGAGTCGAGCAACTGAATCACATCTTTTATCAGGGCTTTAGTTACCGAGCATCATGCCCTGAAATGAAAGACATACTACTCAATAACTTTCATATTCTTCCTTAAGTGGTGTTCTGTCACCCACCAGAACTCTACAATATCCTAATCTGCCTAAGCCACTCCTAATCTCAATCTCGTAGCTACAGGCATCATATCTGTGTGCAAAACCTGCCCAATCCAACCACTGACAACTTCCTATTCCAGTTCTGTCACAGGCTTATACTGCCCTGTCAAAGGCCAGGCTGCCTGTGAAAGCAGCTATGTCATATACCTGCACTGCTGCCACCATTGCACATCTTTTTGTATTACCAGGTAATCGAATGAAGACAGTGGGATAGCAGCCAGATATGAAGCACTTGAATAATGAAAATTCAAACCAACTGTTATATTTTAATTCAAACATTTATTCGAAACTTGTACTGTGTTTTGAATGAATGATGTTTGTACTGCAGTACAGCTGTTGGTCTCAGTTTTCATTATTCAGGTGCTTTTTACATTGGTATGACTAGCGACCAGCTGTCCATCAAGATGGATGGCCATCTGCCAGACTGTGGCCAAGAGTATGGAAGACCCCCATGTGTTAGTGATGATTACATGATACTCTGTGGAAAATCCTACTAAGTGGCTGCATCTTTCACTCTCTTCCCTCAGTCCACATTCTCCCACAAGCCTAGTATCAAATTCCAGTGCCCCCTCACAAATTTTCATTTCTCTTAAATGTGTGAATAATTCCTTTGCAGAGCTAGTTGGCACAAACCTTTTGCTACTGCAGTGTGTTTGGCTTGTTACTTGTCTTTATTGCTATAATGCATTCACTATTCTGTTACCCATGTTCCAATTTTCTTATTCACTGAGAAACATACTCCTACATTACCCTTATTCATTTTGGTGTTGATAACCATGTACTCATTTGTCCACAAGTCTTGTTCTTCCTGTCACTGCACCTCACCGATTCCCACTATATCTAACTTCAATCTATTTACCTCCATTTTAAATCATCTAACTTACCTGACCAGTTAAGAGCTTTAACATTCCATCCTGAAACCTGTAGAATGCCAGATTTGTTTTTCCTGATGACAACATCCACCAGATTAGTCCCTACCTGGAGATCTGAATGGAGGACTGTTATAGAGACCACATAAAGTAACATGGCTGGTAGATATGGGGAGTGGTGTTTTGGCGGCGGTGGTGGTGGTGGTGGTGGTGGTGGTGGTGGTGGTGGTGGTGGGTGGTGGTGGTGGTGGTCAGGTGCTATAGGGAAAATGCCGAGCACTGTAGGAGAAGTGCCGTTCTAAACTAAAGCCTGCACTCACATTTTTTGTAAATATTAATTAGAGCCCCTCAACACACACACTTGCATGGTGACCATTCAAAAAGATCTGTCACCCCTGCTTTGTTTAGTATTTGAAAAGAATTCTGCTGAAAATGCAACAAATGCAGTGATTTATTTTTGCCTAGGTTGTTAACCATTTGTAACTTTCGGAGTAGCGACATAAGTGGCAAATTTTGAGTCGAACCTACACATTTCTGTTGTTATCACATTAAAATTTGTTTCTTTTGCCAAAGCACAGCAGAATTTATACAAAATCACATCACTGACATGTTGTGCAGATGTAATTGTGAGAAAATTCTGAAACAGTTATTTATTAAGTGAGGAACTGAGGAAAAACTAAGGTCAAAAGCTTATGATAAAGCATATGCTTGGAACAAAAATTAATGTGTGTGTCTTCGTTTATGTTGTTCCAAAACCCACAGCATCTCATCCACTATCAATGGCCCTTAAAAATTATGTTCTTTCATCAAAAAAGTCTGTAGTTAGTGGAATAACATGGTAGATAACGAGATTTTGTATAATAACCATATGGAAAAATACTGTCTTCTTTGCATGCCACCATTTGTGAAAATCCCATTTCAATATTTCCAACTGTTTATGAAATATGGGGGACATTGTGGATATTTCACTCTAGATTTATTGCTGACACGCATGGCAAATGAGTGTGCTACATCAGATCGATTTTCTCTTGATTGGTGACAGAGACCTCCACCGGTGTCTAAAGAAAAATTCAATACGTTAGCTAAATTTCATATGGAGCAACATATTATGGAATATGCACCAAATCCAAAATCATAGCAACTTCAATTTTTCATTGCAAACTTTTTTGAGTTTTGCACAGTGTCTTCCTTTCATGCAAATACAATACTATGACCCTAAACGGAATGATGGGCACATCATGAATCTGACATATAAAGCTGCAAGTAGCATAAAAATGAATTTTTTTTACTGAATAATTTCTGTAAGATCATTTGACAAAAATTGCAGAGTGTGCACTTTGTTTCTGTTAATGCCAGCTGGTCGAGAGGGAGCAAACACTGTTGGCCTCCCCTTCTGAGCAAATGAACTAACAGAGCTTCAGTCTGAAATTGGTCACTGCACATCAACCACCATATCCTGCACAGACTACTTCCAGAATATTTTCCTCAAGAGAATACATAATTATTGAGCCACATACACTAGAATTGCATGACCTCAGGAAAAATAGTGGCCATAGTTTCCCCTTGCTGTCAGTCATTCGCAGTACCAGCACAGCTTTTGTTAATGGTATGAGGCCAGATCAGTTGCCCCTGCAGCTACTAAAACGTCAATCTGCTGCCCCTCTTAAGGAACCACACATTTTGTTTAGCCACTCCAACAGATACACCTCCATCATGGTTGCTTCTCTGAAACAGCTGTCTGTATCGGTGAGGTATGCAAGCTACCCTACCTCAGCAAGGTCTCCAGTTGGGAATGGAAGCCGTTACTAAGGATTGGCTAAAGAATCTTCATGCTGAGTGATACCAAACATTTAATTTTTGTAGCAAGGTGACGTTCACAGTTACCTTTGTTTTGTACAGTTTTCACAATTAAACTTGCTAAGCTCACTTTTTCTGATTTTTATGGAACTCTCTTTCAGAAAACAGAATTTAAATTACCTGGATTCCTGTAGGAGACCACGAGATACAGTGCCAAAATACATCCCAAGGTGATGAGAGCTGTCCACCAGCTTATCAGGAACATTATACTTACACACAATGTAGAACCGAGGAGGCATATCCACATGTTGTAATACTGTGAAGGAAAATGTTGAAATATAGCTTACCAATATTAAATATACATTTATTTTGATTTATACATTCACGCAGGGAACAGAAATTGTATACATATATTTATACAATGCAAATGGGAATTTTTTTCTTTTCTTATATTCAAGTACTCACTAAAACATAGAAATAAAAATGCAGCAATTATAATATTAAACAAAAATCGGGAAAAACAAGACTGACTCTGGTTCTGGCAAACCATCCTACAGGGGGTTTTCCCAGTGCTCTAACCAGTAAAATGCTTCAAATGGCTCTGAGCACTATGGGACTTAACTGCTGAGGTCATCAGTCTCCTAGAACTTAGAACTACTTAAACCTAATTAACCTACGGACATCACACACATCCATGCCTGAGGCAGGATTCGAATCTGCGACTGTAGTGGGCATGCAGTTCCAGACTGTAGCGCCTAGAACTGCTCGGACACTCTGGCCGGCCTCTAACCAGTAAGAAGATGACCTGGATAAAGTGGATGGAGTGGAGCAAGCTGGTTCAGATCCAGAAAATGGAGTACTGAAGAAGAAGAAGAAGAAGAAGAAGAAGAAGAAGAAGTAGTGCCCTGTGGTTCTCATTAGATGCAAATGAATAACAACAACAGCAACATCATATGTCCTCAAATACGTGCACATTTCATATGCAGCCCAGAGAGGGGAAACGCAATTTCATAAAAATAAAAATATAAGACAGGAAGCACCAAGTTAATTTTGAACATGACAGAGTGGGTGGATTTTCTTATCCAGTTATCCAGTCAATCCTTTTGTGGGCAATTTTTATTTTTTATTTTTTTTATTTTTTGTAGAGATTCAGTGAAGTGATTTTTTTTATGTTGACCAAATTGTAGGTACCTCAAATTTTTTGACCTCTTGACCCATATTACACTTGTTTTGTGGTTGAATGTATGTCTTGTGTATACAAGTCTGTTATTCCATCATCCTTCAGGTCTTCTCACTTGAGTGATCCACTTCATGCTTTCTGTGAACCCCAAGATCTGTTTACTTTTTGGGTATCTGGCACACTCTTGATATGCCTGTCAAATTTCAGTACAAGTTTCTTCACATCATGTGCCAAGTTACAGATACATAACAGTATCTTGTGTACTTCGCAACCTGTGGCCTCCTCGCATTGAGCCCTAGAATTTTTCTGACGTTTCTTTTGTTTAGTTTCTTTGTATTTTCTTTCTGATCTATGACTAAGGAGTTTCTGAAGTGTATGTCATTTCTGGTTTAATAACCGTGTTTTAATGTCTCACTTTCGCTTTGTGCGAGAGGCGCGATTTATTTTGGATGTTTCCAGTCTTCTAGAATGTTCTATTCTTCTAGACAGTAACTATTTCAATTTTTGACAATTTATTCATGTGATTTAGGACCAAAAACTGGTGGTAAATATTCTCTCCACTGCCATTTTTTGAGATGTTATGAGTTGCTATTACATAATCTTTGAAATTCCATTGATGACACTTAACATGTGCAGAAGCCTACTCACTATGCACTGGATTTGAAAATTTGCCCATTTCTGCTCATTCCCAATAATGTATCAATCCTCAGTAAGTCACAATATTATATACTGTAGAAACAAAACAATGTGTTTCAACTTCAAAAGAGACAACAGTAGTGATCTCATGACAAACTGACTGTTGCAGCAGTTTTTATATAATTGGTACATCATGCTACGACAAGATGTCAGGTACATCCAGAGGCTGAGAGTGTAGTAAAACAATTAAGTTCATGGTACATATGCCTCCCGCAATCCACAAAAAGGAATTTTTAAGTTTGAAGGAAGTGTACTTTCCTCACCTCATGAAAAAATTACTTTGGTGGCAAGCACTCTTCCCAATGCAAAAGACGTACTTCATGAAAATTAGAAGCTATACTTCATAACTTACAGAAACTGCAGCTGGTGCAGCAAACTATCACTAGTTGCCAGGAGTGTAAGAAGAAGTACAACAGATGTATGAAAGTAGTAAAGAAACACAGTTGATGGAAAATATACTCCCTACTGCCTGCAAAAGGCGTATGTACATTGAGAACATTTATGAACAGAAAAGTGTAGTATGGAAAAAAATAACTAACTCTTAATGACTCCAAGATAGAGTCATAACATTGGAAAATAGTAGGCAAGACTAGAGTAATTGAGGAAACTAACTAACAAGTTCTGGATGCTGCCTTTCACCATTTGTGAAACCGAGGCAGTGAGACTGACTTCACGTGTTGGAAAACGTGCTGCATCCTATGTCAAGGAAGGGTGTATTAATAGCTGGTGGTTAAAACAGGAGGCGAATAATGGCACCCAGTAGGGAAATTGCAGCAAGGGATGGGAAAGAACGATCAGTGCAGTCAGTGTGTGTGCGCGCCTGGAGTCCTCAAACCTGTTGAAGAGACTGTTCTGGCAGCCATTGAAGGACAAAGGTGCAGAATGTGGTGCATGTTGGAACACGTGATGCCCATCATCTATGCACCAAGTCCATACTTTGGTCGTTCCAATAACTGACAGAGAAGGTTGAGAAAACCAGCCTTGCTCACCGAGTTTCAGTAAAGCTTACAATCTGCAGCATTGTCCCCAAAACTGACTGAGGCCTCCTCGTTTAGAGCCGAGTGGGAGTCAAACTCTAGACTTTAAAAGTTCTGTCACAAGCTAGGCTGTGACTTCCTTACTTACATTGTACAGATGAGAACTGTAGAGAGACCCTAAATGGGTCATTGCACATCAGAGGCAGCTACCAGGGAGCTAATTGTGTGTTGGGGTGTATACAATATTTTTTTTAGATTCAACAACTCTCCATACAGTCTGGATAATGATAGATATAGGAGACCCTGAAGTATCAGTGCAAGATTCAAAGAAATCAGTACCAACTAAATCATGAAGTTCCAATACTAGGTCAGATAGTTCTGGGATTAATATATAGGCAGGCAATCACAACGGATCCTTTCTTTGTGGTAGCAGAACTGTCAGCAGAAATTTTTTTTGCCTTGATACACATACAGCCTCTGGATTTTTCTATTGAACACTTGGTCCAAGCAATTCAGAATACCATTTCATGTGCAGAAGTGAATTATTTGTGTCTCCAGTATGCTTCCTTGTTTCCTCCAGACCTGGTAAAGGCTTCAAATTTTTTCACCCATATTATTTTAAAACCAATCAGCATTACCGAATTTTTTCAAATCCTATCCAACACCTATAGCATTGTGGGATGAGAAAGTAGGTCTGTACCACTTAGAGGAGTTAAAAATGTTGCCCACAATTCCTTACAGCAAATGAGCATCTCCCTTCACTTTTTTTTCTCTCTCTCTTCAAACAGGTGGTGTTTGATGTCTTTTTGGGGACTTTAAAAATACAGTAAATGCTCTGTCAATTGGGTGTACCCCCTTTGGTGGGCTGATGAATTATTTCCAAAATTGGCAGGTGGTCACTATTCATTTAAGTTTGGTTAAATCCTTAAATTAAGTATGTATCTTTAGCCAGAATGGCTTTAAATTGATGTCAGAGAATGTGGCAGGCATTTATCATGTTCCTACACCAAACAACATGAAACACCTGCAAGTTTTCATGGGAAAGTTACATATTATGCTCAATCTATCCCCCAAACTGCACCAATAGCCTCTCCATTAAATCTGTTTCAGAGAAAAAGAATCACTTTCCAATAGTCTGGAGACTGTCACCATACGTTTCTTAAGCTGAAGTAACATCTTTAAACTGCTGTGTGCCTGACAATGTATTGGCCTCGTTTACCTCTTGTATTAGCCATCAACACATTACCATATGGCATTGAGGCCTTTGTACCCTGTAAGCATGGGTTAGAGTGGACTATAACACATGGGTTTCATTCATCATGACATAAGAAAATGATTGCCAGATAGAAGATGTGGCATTGGTAATTATCTCTGGTGTTCAGAAGTTTCACAGTTTGCTATATGGCAACTAACTTCATCTGGTCACAGACCATAAGCTGTTGTCTGCATTTGGCCCTGTGACAAAGTTGCCTGAACTGACCTCTCAGGTTAGAACACTGGGCTCTCTTCTAATCAAATTATGCTGTTCCATTCATTATCGTCCATTGCCCTAGAATGCAAATGTAGATGCACTGTGTGGGTACCCTATGGGTCCCAATGAGGATATGCTTTAACAAAATACTGTTTGGTTTCACACTGATTTACAACTGGAATCGTCAGTGCAAGAGTTTCCCCATCACTTCAGTAATTGTTGCAGCAGCCACACTTAATGATCCGCTCTAGAGAGATGTTTTCCAGTGTGTACAAATGAGATGAACATTAGTCCTTCCTTTGACAGTGTCAGTTTGAAGGATTCTTCACTCTCATATATTGTGACTCCTGGAAAAGTCCCCTCATGACATTTCCAGAATGGAGAATCTGGCCCAGTGACACGCATTAGCCATGGGTTAATGAGAACATTGTACACTTGGCTCAACACTACCAAGCTTGATAGACATCACTGCCCCAAGCTGACCAACCTAATCTATTGCAGCTGTGGAATCAGGTGCTTGTCTATTCTGTGGGACATTATGGTTGATTTTAATAGATGCATAGGCTCATTTCCCATATGTCGTCACATTGCTACAGATGTTTACAGAATACTACCAAGGCCCTGGAAACTGTTTTTTATTTAAGGTGTCCCACAAGCTCTCGTCACCAATAATGGATTGCTGTTTGTATCCAGTGATTTTCAGCTGTCTTACACCCAGAATGCTTTGAAGTATACTACCGTACCTCCATTTCACTCTGTCTCTATTGGCATGGCCAAATGTTTTGTTTGAATGTTTGAAATGTAGTTGGAAGAACTATTGATATTCATGCCCATTGATTCTGCAGTGCTTTTCTTTGTATCCTCTACCAAGCGTGATCCACGATCATAGCCTGACGGAAGCCTTTTATGGACACCACCATAATTCCTCGTTAGGCCTATTGCAGCCTCTATTGATACAAGAGGAAGCAGCCACACCTTTTAAGGTGGGCATCTCCATCTGGGTGTGAATATTTGGATATTACCGCTGGCTAGATATGTGGCTCCATTACTGCCCATCAAGGCTGCCAACTAGTTCTGGTGCCAACACCTCAAGGTGTCCTTTAGGGGCACAGGAACCAATTTAGTTTGCATCATCTGGAGCAGTCTCCACCTCCAGATCTGCCACAAGGCGTGGGTGGCAACCTGCTTTACTCACTCCAAGGATCACCAACAGCAAACACTGGGTTTCAGGCAGTGGACACCAGACATTTCCAGTTCTCCAGCCATCACCCTGTCCAGTCTACACAGGTTCTGAGGTAAGACCCACAGCCTTCTCCAGAACTAGCACTAAGCCACGAGTCTGACCCACTGTCGCCTTCTGCCTATCTGGTGCCGGACATGGAAGCAGCTCCTCTACCACCAGTGCATCTCTACTTTTATTGCAGGTCGTGCCCACCTCTCCCTACCATAAACTGGCCAATGCAGTTCTGACCCTATGGGGCAATTCGAGGGAGGAGGTATCTTGTAATTCCACAAGATGTATCAACAGATCAGATGATATAATTATGCTTAAGTCCTATGAGGTCACTAGGTATGGCCCAGAAGGATACTGATATGGTCCTACTCTAGTCTGGATTTACCATTAAGTAGGAACGGGGGTGGGAGGGCTAGGCCAAGTTCCAGGGGATCAAGCAATACAGGCTCCAGAGATAGTGAGTGGTGCGCCTCAGAATAGGCAACTCTCTCAACCCAAATACACGCCCAAGGTACAGGGTGCGGAACATCGGAAACCAATGTTGGCTCTGCAATGATCATAAATACTGACGTTTCTGGTCTTCCCAAACCTTAAGTTGGAAGAGTGTATATAAACGGATATACCAAAATTATGGTCACTACACAATCAAACCAACAACCAGGCCACAATTCTCAATAATGATAGGTTAATTCTCAGACCCGTTGTGACCAAACAATACTACAGCTGATGGCCGTAAGCTACCAGGTAAACCTGCTGCGGGTAACACTATTAAATTCCCAGAATTATTTTACCTTTTAAATATTAACAGACATAGATAAAGGACTACAACAAGAGTGGCTATAAAACATTTGGTAATAACGGTTGGTTGGTTGTTTGGGGGAAAGAGACCAGACAGCAAGGTCATTGGTCTCATTAGATTAGGGGAGGATGGGGAAGGAAGTCAGCCGCGCCCTTTCAAAGGAACCATCCCGGCATTTGCCTGGAGCGATTTAGGGAATCACGGAAAACCTAAATCAGGATGGCCGGACGCGGGATTGAACCGTCGTTCTCCCAAATGCGAGTCCAGTGTGCTAGCCACTGGTAATAACAGTATTTTCAACTGTACACTGATTGAACACTCAAGGCGCTCTGTCAAAAGGCTCTTCTTATGGCTTACTGCTAAACAAATTGTGATTCAGTGGTGCACGTTAATAAAACAGGGAACATCAACGGTGCTCTGTTGAAAGGTACTAATCTTGCCAAGTTATTAATAATCACAGAGAGACAAATTTTTTTGGTTAGAACAGTAATTTCAACTGTACGTTCATTGAATTCTCAACGTCACTCTGTCGAAAGACTCTTCTTGCTTGCCATTAAACAAATTGTCATTCAACTATACACGTTAACAACAACAAGAAAATTTGGGGAACACAACCAGAAAGCCACGACACGAATCCGCAAGATTCGAACCTGCAGATCAAGTTGACAATATACCATTTAACAGTGAACACACATGTGACCACAGGCAGATTCAAACTGTCAAACAGTGAGCGTCACTATTAGGAGGCAATCTTGCCTGTGCAACTTTGCGGGCAGCAACCCAAAAACTGTGATGAGGCATGGCTTCCCACCTCAAAACAGCTCCCCATATGATACAATCCCGCTCACGAAACGTGGCGGTCCACGCGAGTCACCTGCGACCAACTGCCTGTATGCTAGTACGTCCTCTCTCTCCAAAATCCGCCAGTGATCACATGCTAAGCACCGTGACCCCCTCTGGCGATGTGCCAGAGAAAGCGTGGCATGGCTCAGATACATTGACTGATACCATATCACATGGCGAAACTCTCACTGCAGATTTAATGGCTGCTGCCGATTGCCATGGCTTCACTTGTCGAAACCAGCCAATGTATACAGCAAGCACTCTGGTGTACCAGTTGATGGTTAACCAGTGTTACGTGGTGTTCTCGTGGTCTGTGATTTGGACTTTGTTGTTACCTACTGTGATACTGTCTTTGATCACTGTTCAACTGACAGTTGGGTTTTCAATGAGCGAGAGCATGGCTCATAGTCCAGTGCTTCCCAGGCAAACCTACAAAGTGTTCTCCTGCACTAACATGTGAGTTATTCAAGAAACTTCCAGAGTCCTCCGTTAGCCACAAGAATTTTTCCGTTTTGTGTATTTCCAGAAGAGTCAGGAACTATTACTTTCTGTGATTTATTTGTAAATAATTTGTGCTTAATAAATTGTGTGTTGCAGAAGGAGACTTATGCCAAGAGGTCTCAAGAAAAGGCTAAACCTGTTCCAATCTAACAAAGCTCCAGGATCCTGTGGAATATTGTATACTGAGTTAGCTCGTTTTGATCTATTATATACTCCAGACCTCTTGAACAAAAGACTGTGCCCAGTGGCTGAAAGAAAGCAGTCCACACACGTAATGACCTCTTCCATGCCAGCCAGCACATATTCTGAAAATGTTCACCATGTGAAACCCAACTTCAACTCTCACTTTCATGCGATACCCTGAAAGCCACAGATCATGGTACTCACGTACATGCTATATTGCTTGACTTCAAAAAAAGCATTTTACTCGGTAACACACTTGCACTTATTATCGAAAGTGCAGTCATATGGGAGTATCACACTGAATTTCTAATTTTATTGAAGATGTCTTGGTAGGGAGGGCGTGGCTTATTGTCTTATGTGGAAAGTCATTGACAGATGAAGTAACTTCAGGTATGCTCCAAGGAACTGTGTTGGAACACTTGCTGCTCATGTTGCAAATAAATGGCATTGCAGACAATGTTAAGAGTGCGGCGTCGACATGTCACATTGACCACATAAAGCATGATCTTTGAACTAACTGCTCTGACGAGCCATCTTGTTAATGTTCCAGTCAGCCTTGGTACCCTATACAGTGTACACGTGTATCTTTCTTTGTGCTGAAATATATGTATGTATAGACATTTATGGAAACAGTTTGTTGCGTATACGGTTATCCGTATTCCCATTTCCCATATTGGTGAACCCATCATTTCTACGTCTTCCGCGACTTCCACGCCGACCGTATGGAATCAATAGGTTTTACGTTCGACACCATGGCTGCCTCACCCAATGTTTTATACAAGGATTCCAAGGGTCAGCTACTACTACCAGGCCACTCCAATCCCCTGCCAATGGTTGTTCGGCCGCTAACGGACAATGATTCACAATCTCCAACGAAGTTAACCTCGAACTTTGCAGCTCTACAATGGCCGAGCGTTACACCGTTACCTCAAACAATGGACTCAGGTTTCATGTCGCTGGACTGTGCATGCCATGAAAGGTGAAGTGGACGATTTCCAGAACTGTGTTACCATCGCTCTCTCGTGTAGTGTTCAAAGGGACCCAAATTTGCACATGTGCTTTGATCCTCTATGCGCTGCAACGTCGATTGCGGTAGTGCCATGTGCAACACTGCCATTCGTGCAAAATGCACGCACGCTCAACTGCTATCAAGCTATGCCACTTTCGCCTTCTTCACAATTTAATAACTGACATTTTTATACATGAAGTTCACCAGGCTCAACCACCCAGTTTCTCGACCATTTGTGTTCGAGCACACCTGACAGCGCTTCGCCATCCAGGAACGTTGTACCATGAGAATGTGACCACCAGCAGTTTTCCACCAGTGATTTATGGTCCTAACACACGGAGTGCGTTTCTGATGTGCACAGAAAACTCTCGCTGTTGCCACACCAGGTGCCAAACCAACCCCCTCACTCACAGCGATTCCGACCATACAGCCGCTTGCTCCTTCCAGAGTACTGTCTGCACCTGGCATGTCATTTCCGAGGTGGACAATTTCAGTACTATGCCTTTAACCTCCAGTCCAGTTTACCGGCCTGCCTCATGTGCCGCTCACCCATTCGTTCCCACAGTACCAACCGTGCCTGCTGCGTTGTGCTTCCATGACACATCAGGGACATTGCAACCGCTGTTCGGAACGTGTTTACTAGTAACACGCCCACGCCAGTAGTGCCGGGTTACAGGACAGCCTATCCTACCACAGGATGCAGGCTGTCACGTCATTGCCACCCCCTAGCTATGTACAAAGAACTCTGACATTTCCTGGGTAATATAAATTACTACCGCTGACATCTACCTTGTGCCATCGCCGTGCAGGCCCCACTGACGGACTCGGTGTCCAGCAAACAGACTTCGGGCCTTAAGCCAGTCCGTTTGACTGAACCTATGCTAGAGGCCTTCAGGGCTCTAAAGACAGCATTAGCTCATGCCATCTTACTCGCCCACCCCGATCCATCGGCCGAGTTATTCATCACTACGGACGCCAGCGACATCTTGGTTGAGGGCAGTATTACAGCAACACAAAGGCGACACGGTTTCACTCCATTTCTTCTCTAAAAAACTGTCTACAGCACAGAAGAAATATTCCCCTTTTGATAGAGAACTTCTGGCACTCTATGAAGCCATCCAATACTTTCACCCTGACATAGAGGGCTGTTCTTTCTTCATACTTACTAACCACAAACCACTGGTGGATGCCTTCTGCAACCTTCCTGAGGACCCACCCCCTCGGCGTTTCTGCCTCTTCAATCTGGTCTCTCAATTTACTACGGACGTACGCTACATCAAAGGCACAGAAAACATCCCCACTGATTAATTTTTTTGTGGATCAATACTGTCTCACACATCGTTGATTTATACGACCTCGCTGCTCTCCAGGCCTCTGACGAGGAATCACAAGCTCTCCTCACGGATTCTCAGACATCGCTTGTGTTTACAAAAGCCAAGTTCCCCGGCATTTTGGACGAAGTGTGGTGCGACTCTTCTACTGGCACTCTGCTGCCGTTGCTCCCTCCCACACTGTGCCAACAAGCCTTCAACGTCTTGCATAACCACGCCCGCCCTGGTGTCCGTGCCACCTCACGCCTCGTCACCGAGTGTTTTGTTAAGCAGGACTGTCAAACCTGGGCACACAGCTGCATTTCCTGCCAACCTAACAAAGTCAGATGCCACACCCCTCCCTCCCCTTGGCAAGTTTGACTTTCTGCAAGGACATTTTCGTCATGTACATATTGACCTTATAGGCCCTCTGCCACTGTCAAAGGGCCACAGATATATCCTCTCCACAATCAACCATATGTCTCATTGAGTGGAGGCTGTTCCTTTACCCAAAATCACAGCAGAAACCGTGGGCAAGGGATTTGTCTGATCATGGAGCGCTAGGTTCGGTTGCCTGGTCCATAACCACCACCGAGCCGGATAGACAGTTTGAGTCTGCACTTTTTATGATTCTATGTAACCTTTGCAGTCTCGATCTACATTAGGGGCAGGCACACTCGCACACCGCACCCCTCCCCACACCTCTATTCCTGGTCCGGCCAACGCATCGCCTGCTGCCCCCCCCCCCCATGTTTCATTCTAACCTCTACCTTGGGCTATGCTACAAATTAATCTACCACCACAACCTACAGCCCAAAACAATACTGTAGAAATAATTCCCCCCCCCCCCCCCTCCAGCCTTCTCATGTATTATGTCACTACATCATTGCCATGGACCAAAGTTGACATCCAGTCTCTCAGTCTCTGTAGGTTCAACCAACAAACCCTAACAAATAACAATAATAAAATATAAAACAGCATCAAATAAAACATGAGTAGTGGTGAAGATATATGAGTTTATAAGTAAAGTAGTAAGTTTGTAACTTTATACTGAAGTATATGATTTAAAGGATGAATTTCAGTGAACACTAATGTCCATATTAACACTAGAACTCTGAAGGTAATCTAATGTACTGTTCTGAAAGTTTATTTGTCTATCACTGCAAGTTTTTCTCATAAAACTTAGATAATTTGTGACACTTCTCAACAGAGATCACAATGTAGGAATTAGATTTGTAGCTATAATTATTGCTTTTCTTTCTCACTGTGTACATATAACTGTGGCAGCAGTAATTATTTTGATGTCTTAAAATTTCTTTAGAACTCAAGTCACTTAAGAGTACTGCAAACGCTCAGTTGCTTGCATATGACAGACGCTGAAGCTGAAAGCTTGCAGTCTCTAGCAGAACACTGTTCAGAAAAGAACAGTTATGTTCATGTTTTTTACCATGATTTCTCAGACTGATGTTTTCTTTCCATTCTGAATTCCATATATATTTTTCGTTAAGTTCATATGAGAAGCAGATTAGCATCTAATTACGTGTTACATATTACCAACAGTGCATTTTTAGATTCTTACCCTGAATTTGGGTCTCCAACCAATTGGTTTAACAAGAGAAGCATGAAATGTGCTGAAATTTATAAGAGCATATGTTGCCAGAAAGAAATTTGATATCAGTGGAGCTATAATATTCAGGTCACCTGTAAATACAAAAGCAAAGACAAAATCATTTTAAAACTGACTAACATACATGAAACTAACTCATTTACAATTCTTTATTATTCAATGACCACTCATTGTCATAAAAATACAATTTATAACAATGGTATTAATCTTTTTTTTAAATTTTTTTTTATTTTTTTTACACAAAAATTCACACACTGTACTTCTACTTCTTCTCAATATTCTTACAAACTAACAACAATATGAAGTGGATAGACTGCTACACACCACATAGAGGGAGCCCTGAGTGGCAGACAGGCATATTTCACAATTATACTAATATATTTATACATTCTTTTTATTCCAGTTTCTCTTAAAAACCAATACTGACACTATTTCATAAAGTTTTGTTACCTTGAACAGTGGGTGTTTATTTAAACAAACAAGAATGCTAGCATTAAAAAAATATTAGATGAAAAACACCAAACAAATTTTTGAATTTCATTGAAATATTCCGAACACACTATCTTGTGTGTCTTTATGTTGTGTGTATCTGATACTCAGCATCTCCGCTATATGGCGAGTGGCAACTTTCCTTTTCATAATATTGTTGCATTCCATACTGGATTTTCCATTGTTTTATTTTTGCCTGATGGCTTTTCTTTGATCTTAACCCAGTGCTGTTTTCCTTTGTTTCTATTTTCTAATAGATCACTGTACTCAAGGCCCATCCTCCTCTCTCTTCTTTCCTGTGTTTCTCCTGTCACCTACAAACCACACAGCACACACTACTTACAAGCCACACTGTATCAACCGTCTCGGCTGCATACAACAGATGGCTACAAGACCACGCTGATTCTTGGTGCAGCATCTTACGTCCAACATTACTCCCACTAATATCATTAACCCTATACCTTCAGACTGATCACTCTCCTGTATTTTTGCGTGTTATTTTCCCCAACTTTCCGAAGTCACATGATCTTGTACCTCATCCTACGAACCCCTCCCCACCCTCCCTCTTTCTCCGTTCTATCCCAGTTCGTACCCACTAATTCCACCTCACACAGTCACATCTACCATCCCCCTCTTTCACACTTATCCACCCCCAGACCTGCTACCCACAGTAAAATATTTATTTATATGTTTTCTTTGATCTCTTTGTGACTTCATGCCAATTTTACTGAGTTTTCACTTTTCGCTAAGGTTGACTCCCTCAGATTTCATCTTGTTTGCATCCGTTTCATCCTTCTTGTGATTTTTCACATGTATTTGAGTCTATTTTTGTGAATTTTTCTGATGTAATTCTATGTTATTTACGCAATTTTTCCACCGCCATGGATCCTTGCTCGCTCCATCTGCGTCAATACAGAAATGTTTCATTATTCTTAGCCAGAACCCAGTCCCACATAATGTTCCTGCATTGTTGCTTGGCTCATGGGATCCCCTCCTCCAAATTACCCAGCTCCAGCTGCTGCTACCTCTCCTTCCACAATGACCTCAACCTGTTCAGGTTCCACCAATCCTTAGCCCTCAACAAAATAGTCCTGCAAAACCATAACAACCATGCCCAAACCTATTGCAGTACCTTCTCTCCATCCGCAAAATTCTCCTGCTATGCAATCCCAAATTACTGGAACCCATGACATATAATGAAACTCTTGCCCTCCAGGAACTAGAGCAACATGCACAACACCACCTCAAAAAGCTCTCCACCTTGCTCACTTCCTACTCCTGCCCTGGAGTACCACTGTCCATCACCTCTAGAACAACCCAAACCTCCACCACACCCCCTCATAGCTAACAAACCCTGTCTTGCAGACCTACTACACTTTCTCCATGCTCCAAATCTCCCTCCCATCACCACACAGAACCCAGAACCTAAACAGACCTGTAACACAGTCATGAACCTTTACTCCAGAAGCCTTAACCCCACAGAAATATCAGTCCTTTTCTAAAGCCTCACCTTTTGGTTCACTCCCAAATTCAATCATGCTTCTCTCCTCCTTCCATTCCCTACAGTGGAAACACTTTTTCACCACCAACCCTACCAATCAGACTCAACTAAAGACCAATACTGAACCCTGCCTAACTCAGTCACAACTGTGACACTACCCCCAAATCACCTCGTTAACGTTCCAGAATTTCTTAACCTAGAACATTGCCTCATCATCATTTCCCAAACCCCTCAACATGCAAACTAACCTTACATCCACAGAAATAACTGCAATCTACCATCTAAAAACTGATCCCAACCTTATAATCCAAGCTGCAGACAAAGGCTCCACCACTGTTGTTTTGAATTACCTCGTGGAAGGACTCTGCCAGCTGTCTGATACTTCCACTTACAAACCTTGCCTCAGTGACCCCACTTAAGAAATCCAGCAGAATCTCCATTCACTCCTCAGATCCTTAGACCCATCACAGAACCACTCCCTGGAGTCCATCTCTGCTCACCTCTACCACTCCCCAGATTCCTACCTTCTACATGTTTCTTGAAGCCCATAAACCCAACCCCTCCTGGAGCCACATTTTGGCCATGTACTGTGCCCCACTGAGAGAATCCCTGCTCTCTTACACCAAAACCTTCAAACTATTACCTGGAACTTATCTTCCTATATAAAACATACCAACCATTTCCTCCACCAACTCTCGACAGTTCCCACCCCTTTACCACACAGTATCCTGCTCATCACTGTTGATGCCATCCCCCTTTACACTAACATTCCTAATGCCCATGGCCTTACTGCTATTGAAAACTACTTTTTCCCAACACCCAATGGATTCCAAACCAACAACCACCTTCCTAGTCACCATAACCAACTATATCCTCATCCACAATTACTTCTCCTTTGAAGGCATTACCTACAAACAAATCCGGGGCATGGCTTTGGGCACCTGCATGGCACCATCCTATGCCAACCTATTCATGGGACATCTAGAGGAATCCGATGTCTTTACGATCTGGATCAAGGGTGAGGACACCCTATCCACATTCCTCCAGGACCTCAACAACTTCTCCCACATTTGCTTCACCTGGACCTACTCAACCCAACAAACCACTCCCTAGATGTTGACCTCCACCTCAAAGATGGCTACATCAGCACCTTCATCCATATCAAACCTACTAACCACCAGCAATATTTCCACTTTGACAGCTCTGCCAATCGTTCCGTACCAAGAAGTCCCTTCCATACAGCCTAGCCACCTGTGATTATCTCATCAACAGTTATGAGTGGTCCCTTTTGAAATATACTGAGGGTCTCACTGAAACCTTCACAGACTGTAATTATCTTCCCAATGTTGTACAAAAACAAATTGCCCATACCTTATCTTTCCAGCCTCCCACCATCACCCAAAGTCCCACCGTCTGGCCACAGAGGAGAAGCATTCCCCTCACAACTCAGTACCACCCAGGACTGGAGCAACTGAATTACATTCTCATCCAGGGTTTCGACTCCCTCTTATCATGCCCTGAAATGAGGAATGTCCTGCCCACTATCCTACCCACCCCTCCCACAGTGGTATTCAGCTGTCTGCCGAACCTACATAATATACTCATCCATTCCTACACAGCCCCTGCTCCCATTCCCTTACCTCATCGCTCATACCCCTGTAATAAACCTAGATGAAAGATCTGTCCCATACATCCTCCCACCACCACCTACTCCAGTCTGGTCACAACCATCACCTAACCCATTAAGGTCAGGGCTACTTGTGAAACCAGTCATGCGATCTACAAACTGAACTGCAACCACTGTGCTGCATTCTATGTGGGCTTGACAACCAACAAGCTTTCTGTCCACATGAATGGCCACTGAAACTGTGGCCAAGAAACAAGTGGACCACCCTGGAGCACGCTGCCAAACATGACATCCTTAATTTCAATGATCATTTCACGGCCTGTGCCATATATCATTCATTCCCACCAACACCAGCTTTTCTGAATTGCACGGGTGGGAACTTTCGCTGCAATACATCCTACATTTCTCTAACCCTCCTGCCTCAACCTCTGTTAAGTCACTGTCCTCACCCATCCAGCCCCTTTCCTGTTCCCATTCCAGCACTACACTGCCCTCATTCCACCATCACACCCAGTTTTTTTTTTTTTTACTTCTCTTCCTTTCCGCTACGCCGCCCCCCCCCCCCCTTTCCCCACCTCTCCCCTGCCTTCCGTCTAACCTGTGTGTGTGTGTGTGTGTGTGTGTGTGTGTGTGTGTGTGTGTGTGTGTGTGTGTGTGTGTGGACAATTTGAGTGAATGATTTGGCCACCCAGATTGCTGACATGAATCCCATCGTACATTTAGGGACATAATCAAATGTCAGTTTGTGCACAAACTCCTGAACCAGCAACATTTTCACAAATTGTCTGTTGGACAGATGGAATGAATGTCATGCTTTTTGAAATAGTTGTTTAACTTACTATACAAAAGAGCGAATTTTAAATGCAAATTAAAACATTATCAAATTAAGTACAAACAATGTGTAGAAGAAAAGAATCCTGACTGCTTGCAGATTTAATTAAAAGAGTTTTACCTGTGTTACTTACCTGTTAAAATAAAGCCAACAGCAATCGCAAATGTCAATATATACCCCCGAATAGGCTCATTATTCTTACCATACCCTTTTGAAAACCATTCAATATAAGGGTATAGCTTATCTTTGGCTAAAGCTTGAAATATTTTTGGAGCTGAAATCAGGCTAGAGAGTGCAGAAGATAATGAGGCAGCAAAGCAACCTGCATAGATGAGAGGCCCAAATGCTGACACCAGTTCGACAACCTATTGGAAATTTTGGGTTTAAATAGCAATACTCATATGCAATATTTATTTTTGAAACAAACAAACACTGACATTTCTGTCTGTTACTTATAACAAATTTCTTATATTTCTTGGAGTGTCAGTGCGGAATGTTTGTATTAGGTTTCACCCTAGCAATTTATTTGTGGCTTAGTAAAGGGAAAAATGGCAAATTGAGTTAAAGTATATTCTGCACTTATAATAGTTAAACTACTAATGACTTTTTTTGTTATAGCTGCTTAGGAATTACTAGCTGTTACACATGGTTGCACTTGCATATCATTAGTTTTGTTATGATGAGAGATGGTAAGTAAACTATTGTATGTGCAGTAACATCAGTGGCCCTCATGTGTGTGTCTGGATAAGGATCACTTGCAATGTGTGCCCTTTCCTGCAATGCCCACTATCTCAATTTCTGCTAGTCCCCATTCTGTATATTGTTCCATAATTATAACCCCCATACCATACTCCCATACCATTCCATTATTCTGAAGTTTATATTCCAGTTAATGCCTACTACATGTCTACTTCATTCATACTTAAATATCTGAAACTTTCCTTATCACTATGTTTTCACTCAGGAAACATGGTAGTTTTTTTTAAATACTTGGAAGGTCATGCATGCAAGTTAAAGACCAAACTTTGTGGACTTTCTTATCTTCTCCCAGACCAAGATTGGTTTCATTTCCTGTGGTGCAGTAACCATGTGATTTCTGTTATGGAAGAAAGATGCATCCATGCAAGATGGGTGCAAATTATGTCCCAACATTGTAATTTATCAAACAAATTCATGGTTCTCATAGTCAAAGGTGTAATGGGGTCATAGAAAAATGCTAAAGGGAAGTTTTTGTAATATTTCAAACTTTCCTGGCAAATCTGTTGGATATACAGTTCTTAGGTCGGCACCATATCACACTGCGCAAGTTCTACAATGTTTCACAGTGACAGCTTCTTTGCCTCTCTGGATAGCAATTACAGGTGTCCATGCTGCAGTAACGGTCTTACGGAAGCTACAAGTTGTGAATATGTGTCATAATAAGAATTATTTCCAGTTAGATGACAACAAACATGGCATCAACCTGGGCACTGCCATGTAATACATAAAAGATCTCTTGACAAATGGTGCAAGATGAGCATTATAAGGTTGTTATTTGCTGAATTGCTGTTGATTCTTACAGCACAGGTGTTACATCTACAACATATTGACATCATCAATGAAAACTTCGAGTAGTGTGTTTGTCCAGCAACCCCTCTTGAAAATAGGAATTATGTGCATGTTTCCCAGTTCCTTGAAATGCTTTATTGCTCCAGTGCTGTACAATAAACTACTATTAGAAAGTCAGCTAGTTCATTACATGATCTACATAGAATTGTACAGCTATCTCACCAGGTCCTGCTAGCTTTCTTTGGTTTAACAATTTTGGTTCATTTTCTTTGTTGGACCTACTTTTGCCTGGGGGTAGTGTAACAATTCTATGTGGTATGAACTCAACAAGTCATTTAAAGTCACTTGCATAAATAGTGAGTTATGCTGCCTACAGCTGTCCTGCATTCCAGTTTACTTCACACATTATCCTTTGTTCTTGAGGACTTAATGTCATTCAATTCAGTTACATGAATCTTAATTTTTCAGTTATTTCCCACACTTCTCATTTCCTGTTCCTATTTCAGTTTCTCTGTCAAAAACTACATTCCCCTGCCTTTTTGTGCTTTCTTTTTATATATTTTAAAGGCAGAATACATACTATGTTTATCTATTTGTCCAGTGAAATCTCTGCAGTGCAGTACTTTTACAAACTGGTGTCCGACTGTAACCTGTCAACATTTTTGCTGGACTTGGCATTTTGCACAATGTAGAAAAGATAGCTGGCTGAAAACTTATTTGTGGCAGTCTTTTTGTTGTGCCTATCTGTGTATCCTAACCAAAATTTTGAGAGATGTGGTGCAACAGTTCCTCAGCTACTGTGACATCTCAGATTCTAACAGAAAATTGATTTCAGACACACATTCCTTATGTGTATGTGACATTTTTATTCTCAAACTGTACATTATTTCCCTGTATAGTGAGAGATGCCAATGAGTAGAATGTATTTCCTATTTAGATTTCTGCAATAATCATATAGCCGTATTACGAATAAAAAAATTATCTTCTGAATATGTTTTTGAACATGTGTTTGTATTTCTTGAATATAAATGCAGGAAAGTTGCACAGCATGACAATGTAGTAAGTTATGACTTTAAGAATTATGAGTCATGAAGGCAGAAGCCATTTTTAAGCTGCTGAACTCCTGAGGTATATCACATACACAGTAAGCAATGTGCAATTAAAGTATCTTAGAATATTACAATATTCACATTGTATCCTAAAATCCTTACTACAAAACCAATTTTATTTCTTGCATTAAATTTCAAATGGTACTGTCCCACCACTTTCCCATACATTTAGCCTTCCTTGTACCTTTCCTCCATTTCCTCACACCATTAAATGGGTAAACATAATTCTCCTAGTTGCACTGCCATATCTGTTGTTATCTTGTCCAAAAGGTGATGAAAAGTACTGGGAATAATGCAGTCTTGCAGCCTCTAGCTTCAGCCCATTTTTCTGTTCTAAACAGTTTGTCTTCTCTCCTACTTCTACAGAACTCACACATCTTTGATACATTTTCTTTATTCCTCTCATAGTCAGCCTTCCAGTTCTCTTTTTTGAAGGGTTTTCCATATTTTGTTTCTTTTTACAAGGCATTCTCCATCTTCAGTTGGTATAATACATATTTAAATATTTAATTAGAAAATTTTTAAAAACATCAACTGCATTTTGGATAATGCAGGTGGCCTGTGCAAAAGAATTTTGTTTATATGCTACTTCATATCTATTACTTGTCTTATTCATTTACTTTTTGTTTTGTTTGTCATTGCTCCTAAGTGCATCTAAGTGGAGTAAACAAACAAAATTATTATTTCACACAGAGCAACTGCAGTGACCAAAATGAAGTTGATGTTTTTAACAATGTGCTAATTGAAGATTTAAATATTTATTACTACAACTGAAGGGGGGGGAGGGGGGGGGGGAGCGGGAGGGGGGGGGGGGAGCGGGAGGGGGGGAGCGGGAGGGGGGGGGGAGCGGGAGGGGGGGAGCAGGAGGGGGGGGGGGAGCGGGAGGGGGGGAGCGGGAGGGATAGTAAGGTGGGAGTGGCGGACAGTGAAGTATTGCAGTTTAGATGGAGGGTAGAGGAAAAGGTGTGGAGAAGGGAGGGGTAAGTAGCAGAAAGGAGAGAAATAAAAGAAATTAGAAGACTGGGTGTGGTGGTGAAATGACAGCTGTGTAGTGCTGGAATGGGAACAGGGAGGGGGCTGCATGAGTGAGGACAGTGACTAACGAAGGTTGAGGTCAGGAGGGTTATGGGAACGTAGGATGTATTGCAGGGAAAGTTCCCACCTGTGCAATTCAGAAAAGCTCGTGTTGGTGGGAAGGATCCATATGGCACAGGCTGTGAAGCAGTCATTGATATGAGGAGTATCATGTTTGGCAGCGTTTTCAGCTACAGGGTGGGCCACTTGTTTTTTGGTACAGTTTGTCGGTGGCCGTTCATGCGGACAGACAGCTTGTTGGTTGTCATGCCTACATAGAATGCAGCACAGTGGTTGCGGCTTATCTTGTAGATCACATGACTGGTTTCACAGGTAGCCCTGCCTTTGATGTGATAGGTAATGTTAGTGACCGGACTGGAGTAGGTGGTGGTAGGATGATGTATGGGACAGGTCTTGCATCTAGGTCTATTACAGGGGTATGAGCCATGAGGTAAGGGATTCAGAGCAGGGGTTGTGTAAGGAGGGACGAGTATATTGTTTAGGTTTGGTGGATGGCAGAATACCACGGTAGGAGGGGTGGGAAGGATAGTGGGTAGGATATTTCTCATTTCAGGGCACGACGAGAGGTAATCGAAACCCTGGCGGAGAATGTAATTCAGTTGCTCCACTCCCGGATGGTACTGAGTTACGAGAGGAATGATCCTCTGTGGCTGGACTGTGGGACTTTGGGAGGTGGTGGGAGACTGGAAAGATAAGGCACAGGAGATTTGTTTTGCTCAAGGATGGGAGGATAATTACAGTCAGTGAAGGCTTCAGTGAGACCCTCAGTATACTTAGAGATGGACTGCTCGTCACTGCAGATGAGACAACCACGGGTGGCTAGGCTGCATGGAAGGGTATGAAACGGGTGGCAGCTGTCGAAGTGGAGGTATTACTGGTGGTTAGTAGGTTTCATATGGACGGAGGAACTGATGTAGCCATCTCTGAGGGGGAGAGCAACATCTAGGAAGGTGGCTTGTTGGGTTGAGTGGGACCAGGTGAAGCAAATGGGGGAGAAGTTGTTGAGGTTCTGGAGGAACTTTACTATCCCTCCCCCCTCCCCCGCCCCAGCCTCCTCCTCACCCCCACCCAGTCGCTGCTCCCATCATGCATTGGTACTGCTGATTGCAGTGTAGTTTCAGTTCTGAGACTGCAGATGTGTGTACAAGTTGCACTTGCATGAGTGTGAGTGTGTGTACTGCTGACAAAGGCCTTAATCGCCGGAAGCTTTGATTGTGTGAATCTTTTTATTGTGCCTATCATGGCTCAGCATTTCCGCTATATGGTGAGGAGCAACTTTCCTTCTCTCTTATTGTTATGTATTGTTTAATTAATGGAAATTGAGTTCTTTTAGCATATTGAGCATTTTGGACGTATCTTTTTTCATCATTTTCAGCAAGACTTTGAGGGCTCTGTCATTTCCAGAATTTTATTTTTGGCCATTTTCATATTCTGGTCCTTTACAATGTCCCATGCTGAGCCAATCATATAGGACACTTTTTCAAATCATTGTTTTTATGACTTTATAAACAGACTGACTTCTCTACCCTCTTCTCTTTCTAACAATAACTTATTTTAGATATCTTTTCTGTAATACCATTTCAAAGTCTCAATAATGCTTTAATCCATGAGCTGTTATGAGGGAGCTGTTATGAGGGAGCTGTTATGAGGGAGCTGTTATGAGGGAGCTGTTATGAGGGAGCTGTTATGAGGGAGCTGTTATGAGGGAGCTGTTATGAGGGAGCTGTTATGAGGGAGCTGTTATGAGGGAGCTGTTATGAGGGAGCTGTTATGAGGGAGCTGTTATGAGGGAGCTGTTATGAGGGAGCTGTTGGGAGGAGGTTATGGTAGGTGAAAGAAAAATCACTTTTATGAACTGATCTTCTTCTTTTTAAGATATCACATGATGGATGAGTTGGTGCATGGTCAAGAACCAGTACTGTTTTCTTGTTTTTGTCATTCTTATCTAATACGCTTTTACGGAGGGTACACCAAAATTCCATAAACCATTCCATGAAAATTGCACTATTCATCCAGGTGAACATTGTTGAGGTATAAAGAATGTGTGTCGCAGATACATTAACTAACATGTTTGAAACAATGTAGTTTCTTATTTTTCCTGACGATGAGCACAGGAAAATTGTGGCTACCAGTAGCATTATCACAAGGTAAGGTAGTAATATGATACTTGCTTTCTTTAGTGCCAGGTGCAGCCAATTCATGATGCAAAGCAGACAATTTTCTTGGTGAAGCTTTCCAATTGAGCCCAGATTTGTCAGCATTGTAAATGTTTGAGACCATAATAACCTTCCCTCAACACGTCCTTCAGTTTGATTTTGAAAGAATCAGCAGAGTTTTCCTCCTTGTATTTGAAGCTCATGAATGTCTTGTCCTGACTTTGAGCAAATTAACCAGCCAGTGCTTGCTTTAAAATTCTAGTTTGTTGATAAAGCCCATAACACAGTGTGTAAAAGATGTTCATTAAAATGAATTTCCTTTTCACATGGAATGGGACCAGAGATATGTCCCCCCCCCCCCCCTCCCCCCCATATGTGTCAACTTACCAACATTGTACTCGTTACATAAGTTGTTTGCAGATTCACTTTCCTCTAACCTTTTATTAATCTCTTTTTTTATCTCTTATGGAAGGGACAATAAGTTTATGTCCAAGCATTGCATAGTTGTCAAGTTACTGTAACAGAGCACAAATGATTGCTGTTGTCAGCAGCTTGATATTGGTGGGTTTGGAAGGGGGAGGGGGAGTGGATGAAGAGGAGGGAGGGAAGGAAGGAAGGGGTGGTAAGGGGAGGTTAGGGGGTGTAAGACTGTAGCTGTGGAGGTTGCACATGTGAGTAACAGTTTGGTTACGCAGTCATTCAGTTGACCCAAGCTCAGATAATCAATGCTCTACTGCAATTTGTAAATTTCATCAAGAGACTAAAAGGTTCTTGGAAAGTGCAAATAAAGTGGACCCTATGACTGTAACACACTGATTGTTACTTTTGAATTACATGGCTATCAAAACATGTAGCATTTCTTTCTTAGAGTGATACCAAATTCTAGTTTGTTAATAAACCAAGCTCATAAAGCTCACAGCAATCACTAGTCTGTTTTCCTGACACACTCCTTTTCTCCTGAATATGCTTAACTTTTGTAGGTGCATAATCTCATAACTTCAAGCACACCCTAACTTATGG
The DNA here is from genome assembly GCF_021461385.2 of Schistocerca piceifrons. Taxonomy (NCBI): domain Eukaryota; kingdom Metazoa; phylum Arthropoda; class Insecta; order Orthoptera; family Acrididae; genus Schistocerca; species Schistocerca piceifrons. The sequence goes on along the minus strand of NC_060144.1, from coordinate 153,132,066 downwards.
TTCTCTTACAAATTGTTGCCCCCTCATTACCGAAGACATTATTCCCTGAGGTACTGACAGTTTTTACTCCATCAGCTGTGAACTAATTTTCTGAATTTAATAAAATAGTAGGAATATCTCGAAGAGAAAAAAAGAAATACTTACTGTGAAACTATTCTGCAATCCCCACTTACATGTTCGACCAGTACAATTCAAAAAGGTTTGATCTGAAATTTCATGCACATAGCCACTTGCATCACGCACAACCGTGGCTCCTGCTATGAATGCCATGAAAAGGTATGAAACAGTAGTTATGAAAATTGAAAGCAGTGTTCCTTTTGGTATTGCTACTTCTGGGTCCTGTGGAAAATGCACTTCGGTATTATATGTGTATTTTCTAAAATGCTTAGAAACAAAACAAAAGGAAATTACCTTCAAGTCCCCTGATATATTAGCACCTGCAAGAAAACCAGTTGCTGCAGGAAAAAATACAGCAAAAACAGAGAAAAACGTGTAGTCAACACCATCACTGACTCTGTAATCTGCATGCAAATTTTGCAATATTAAAGTAGCTGTAAGGAAATTATCATTAATCACTATTATAAATTAAATATTTGCCATGTATCATAATTTTTAAGAAGGTATTTTATAACTCTAGAAGCATACGACTTTATGTTTCATCACCATTAAATCCCAAAAATCCTTTGGCTATAGCTTCGTTGCTTTGTGGGCCAATGAAAGAACCAACTGTGTAATCAAGAATGGCTGCTATCAGGATGATCAGGAGACCAAGCTGAGTCTACAAACAAATGAAGAACAAAAATATAAGTAATATGAGACAAACTAAAATTATTAGTATTTTGATAAATAACAGAGATGCAATAGTTAAACTACTTATTCATAGCCAAACCTTCAGGAAATTACAAAAACGATGATATAGTAATTTTTTCAGCTAACATAAGCATATGAGAGGGACTAGAGGGAGGTATAGAGGAGGGGGGGGGGGGGAGACTGTGGGTGGGTGGGTGGGTGGGTGGGGGGGGGGGGGAAGAGACCCTGGGTTGGTGGGAAGGAAGAGAGGGGGGATGAGAGAAGGGAGGGAAAGAATTGGTATCCAGTAACCCTTGCCCCTGTTTCCAAAAGACCATAGTAGGAAGTCGTCATTTGATTTCATTTATTAATTTACCCAGGGCTCATCTCTCAGTGACATAGGATTTGTTGTCATAACACAATGAAAATAAGTAATCAAAATATACACACACATAGAATATTTATGTATGTTTTCATGAGAATAGGACAGGCAGTCAGCTGTGGCTTTGCTGAAGAAACCACCCTGGCATTTACTGGTATTATTTGGGGAAACCACAGGGAACCTAAGTGGCCAGACGCATAATTCCTTTCTCCCAAATATGAGATCAGCACATTAATAACTGTAGTACCTCATTCAACTAGTCCCCATTGCACAACTTACTTTCATTTACACACAGTTTGATTAAGATTATTCATAATATGAAACAGTTTTGATCTGCACACGCTAACACCCACTTGTGACTCCTGGACAACTAATATGCTGCTGTGCCCCTTGCCCTACTTGCAATCTATTCATTAAACAGACTCCAGGCCCATTGACAGACAACTATGCCTATGCATGTCTTCATGTATCACACTAAATCTGTCTGAGAAACTTGATCAGCACCTCCTCCCCCCCCCCCCCCCCCCCCCCCCCCCCCCCTCCCAAGGAGAACAACAAGATTTTTTACTATCACACACTGAATATCTCTGCACTTTATTTTCTTATGAAAGTGTTACAATGTGATCATATACTGTAATGTGACAAGGTGGTGGTAGTGGTGTTTACTACTACTCTTCGAGGTAATCTTCAACTGTGTAGTTGCAGCACTTATGAAGATTGTTTTAGCTGCCTTTATAAACAAATGCATTTTAGGATTATCTTTTATGTCATTGGGCAATCCATTAATCAGTAAATTCCCCAATAAAAAAATGCAGTTTTGAGATTTGTGTTTGTTTTTCCTTGTTAAATGTAGGTCCAAATTGGCTCTTGTTCCATGGTTATGTATACAAGTATTAGTGAGATACTAAGTAATGTTTTTCCTGAGTTGGACGGACTGGTAACTGTACTCAAAGATTTTTAAATAGTTCTCTACTATGAGCTTGACTAATACCAGCAATTATTGTTCATATAGCCCTTTCCTGCAGTTTAAAAATTATGTTCATGTTATGTGCCTTTGATTCCCAGTAAAGAATCCCGTAACTAAGAACTGAGTGTATGTAAGAATAATATGTCACCACAAGACATTGGCTGATGCATACTGATGACATTCTTTTTACCAGTATCTGTGGTCGTTCCATGTTAACTGAGAATATTCATCTATAAAATCTGTGTGTTTGTTACACAATCTGTAGATTTATCCTCTATGCTTTTCCCTCTTCATGCTGAAATACATACTGTGTTATTTGTGTTCAGTGTTAATGTGTTAAATACTGTCCAATTGTCAACATCCTTAAGAATTTCATTTGTACCAGTGGTAGTAAAAGAAATGTAGTAAAGGGGGGAAAAACTGTCTTTTAAGCCTCTGTATAAACTCTGATCTCTCGTTTTTGTATTTATGGTCCTTATGTGAGTAGCACCGGAGGCAATAAAATAATTATGCAATATGTCACAAAAGCTCATTCTCTGAGCTCCTGTTAGTTGAGAAATATTCTGAAAGCCAAGCATTTGAATGTGAATTGCAGAGTAGTGATGTAACAATATTATGAGAATGAAGTTGCTACTCACCATATAGCGGGGATGCTGAGTCGCACATAGGCACGACAAAAAGACTCTCACACTTATAGCTTTCGGCTGTTAAACACCTTTATCAACAGTAAGTACACACACACCCCTTCCCCCTTCCCCCCCACATGCATGCAAACCCAGCTCACACACATGACTGCAGTCTTAGGCAACTGAAACCATACTGCAAGCAGCAGCACCAGTGCATGATGGAAGCGGCGACTGGGTGGGGGTAAGGAGGAGTCTGAGGTGGAAAGGGGGAGGGGGAGGGATAGTAGGCTGGGGGTAGTGGACAGTAAAGCGCTGCAGTTGAGACAAAAGGCGGAGGACAAGTGGCGAGGGGTGGGGGGTGGGGGTGGGGGGTGGGGGGGAGTAGCAGAAAAGGAGAGAAATAAAAAGACTGCGTTGTGGTGGTGGAATGACAGCTGTGTAGTACTAGAATGGGAACAGGGAAGGGGCTGGATGGGTGAGGACAGTGACCTGTAACTCTCCTGGCCTCAGCCTTCATTAATCACTGTCCTCACCCATCCAGCCCCTTTCCTGTTCCCATTCCAGCACTACACAGCCATGATTCCACCACTACACCCAGTCTTTTTATTTCTCTCCTTTTCTGCTACCCCCCCCCCCCCCCCCCGCCCCCTCCCTTCCTGTCCCTTGCCCTTCATCTAACCTGCAGCACTTCACTGTCCACTATTGTTGGCAAAGGCATTAATGGCCGAAAGCTTTAAGTTGGAGAATCTTTTTATTGTGCCTATCTGCAACTCAGCATCTCCGCTATATGATGAGTAGCAACTTTCCTTCTGATAATCTTGTTACATTCCATCCTAGATTTTCCAGAGTAGTGATGTAGATAAAGTGTCACAAAAATTCATCTTTTTCCCTTCAAGAATTCCCCTTTAATCTCATGGATTGTTATTTTAACCTTTGTATTCACAGAACTAATGAATCTGGCAGCATGTGTATTAATTGTTTTGATGTCCTTTAATACAACTGTTGGGAACATCAAACATTCTAACAGTACACAAGAATAGTGTTCAATAAGTTGTTTCCTATATAGTGCCTTACACCATACCGTAACTCTTCCAATGAAGTTAACATTCCTAAAAGCTGAACTTACATGCTTTTACCAATTCATATTGTTTTAGAGTCAAGCAGCGTACTACAAATAGGATATTCAAACATTATAGAAATGTTTATCCTACCAACTGACAATAAATTACATTCATCCACAGTCATCATAAGTAAAAAACACACCCACCCATCATCACACTGTGTGCTATATGAGAGAGAGAGAGAGAGAGAGAGAGAGAGAGAGAGAGAGAGAGAGAGAGAGAGGGGGGGGGGGGGGGGGGGGGTTGTTTGGCTGACGAGGGAGGGAGGACCAAACAGTGATAGCAGAAAGTGAGAGAGGAACAACATCAACAGCACAGTGACAAAGAGTAAAGAACAGGAGGGGGGAGGGAGAGGGATGAGAGAAGTGGCCACCTCAGAGGCACTATGTATGATGGGGCACCAGCACTGTCATTGACGCATTTTTATCCTCATCTCATACCCTGATCATGACAAGAATAGGGGAAACAAAATTGTACAACAGAACATACCGAATGTAGGGAAAGGGGGGGGGGGGGGCAATCTGGCCACACAGAGGCAAGGCTGAAGGCCTCCCAAACCAATGGCAACACTAAATGAGGGACTCCAGCTCCAGGAGGACATTCAGGTACTTACAAGTGGAAGGACAAACCATTTTCAGAAGGAAAAACTGAGGGGGATGTAACCACATGAGGTTGTCTGCTAACAACTTTGATAAGAGAGGGCATATTTAGTGCAAAGAGCCAGGAGGCAGGGCCAGCCTAGAAAAATATGGATTGTCATGAGGGGGGGGGGGGGGGGCATAATTACAAAGGAAGGGGAAGGGATTGGGGAATGGCAGCTAGTTACACAGGAAAAAAAAACCATGAGTCAGGCTGGTACGGTTGATATGAAGATGGCAGGGGATGGTAGATTCCCATAGGGAGAGGTGGAAGGAAGAACACCATGTAGACAAAGTCCCTGTAATTGTACAAAGGTTATTAGACAGGGTGGTGCTCCCTGTTCCCCCAAGAGTTGGCCCACGGTTAATCAAAAAGGAATCTGATGTGAAGCCACAAATCTGCTCCCAGAGGGATCACAAAGAATGGAGGGTAGGTGTCTGCAGCCTTCCTCCCCAGCCTAACAATCAGCAAACTCATTATACTGTTGCCGACATGGATGGGAACCCAAAGGAAATCAATCATTCATTCAAGCAGCATGATCATGATCAGTGAGGTCATGAATGGCAGAGACCAAGGGGAGCCAGGAAAACACTGGGTTGTAGCCTGAAGGTGACTTATTGAGTCCACACACTACAAAAACTCATGTGAAGGAGGACCGTTTATTAAAGCAGAACACCTGAGACATGGCCATTAGTTCTGCACACTTAATACCCCATGGTGTTCCATGGCAACAAAAGACATGCAACTCTGAACAACTGGTGGGACAGGAAATGGCAAATAAAAATTGAGAGGGAGCCCTGAAGACCCCACTCAGAGTATTAGTAAGATGTGATGGCACCAAGCCATGTTGTAGGCCTTCCAAAAATCAAAGAAAACTGTGACAAGACAGTGATGTTGAGAAAAGGCGTGCCAAAATTAAATTCCTAACTGAAGTAGATGATTGATTGGAGACTGTCCCTCCTGAAAACCATACTAGTAATAAGACAAAAGGTCCCAAGATTCAAGGACCCAACAGAGCCACCATCCATTCCAATGACTTGCAGGGGGACATTAATCAGACTGATCAGCTGGTAACTATTGAGGTATGACAGATCCTTCCAGGGCTTATACACAGGAACCACAATACTGTTGCTCCACTGGGAGTGGAAAACACCTTGGAGAAAAACACAGTTATGCACCTGGAGGAGATATTGTCATTGTAGAGGATTGAGATGTTTAAACAATTGGTTATTGATGGAATTGGGGCCAGGGGCTGAAATGTGGGAAGAGGAGAGGTCAGAATACGTTCCCACTCAGTGCGAGTTTCATTGTCGGTTTCCACCTGACAAGGGGAAGCTTTAACCAGTTGTTTCAGGAAGAGGAAGGCAGCTGGATAGGAGGGTGATGCTGATGCCATCACAAAATGGGTTGCATGGTGTTCCTCAAGAATCCAGTAATATTTACGAAGGCCACCTGGGAAGGCAAGGCCTGGAATACAACACAGCCATTGGCAACCTTTGAGGGTGTAGAGTGTAGGCCACAGTTATGAAAAGGGATAGAAGAAGCTAGAGAGGAGACCTGTTTGCTCTGTTTGATGAAGTAACAGGCTTTGGCATAAAGGCATTTAAAGGTAATAAGACTGGCAAAGGATGGGTGCTTCTTAAAGCATAGGAAGGCTTACTGGTGATCACAGATGATGATTGAAATGACCTAGCTACACCACAGAAGTGGCTGGTGACGAAAGGGGCCCATTGAATGGGGAACAGCACTACCAGTGGTGCAGATAATCTGATCAGACACATCGCAGGCATGTACCACATGACAAAGAGGGGATTAAACACAAAGTGGGAGGTGTAGGGAGAGGCAACAGCATGACGGAAAGCCCAGCAGGCCTTGGGTTATTCATGTATTTGAAGTTATGAGTTATCAATAATTGGACATGCTTCACAGTTGGTGTAATTAGTTGAAGCAATACAGCATATGATCATTAAAGATGTGTTCATCATTCAGTAGCTGGAAAAGAAATTCCAATAACCAATACTAAAATGGGCATTAAACAGAGGAGGAAAAGAGGGGTAAGTTACTTAAGGAGCGCAGTTAGAGACTCTAAGTGTAGGTGGCTTATAAGGAGGGGGAGAGAGACAAACCGTGACCACAGAGTCCAAGTGGACCCGGGCAGCAGCTGCTTCCAATATGGTATCAAGAGGAATCCATGTAGTAAAAATGTCCTTATGGACTAATATGCAAATGCCACTGGAAGCACTCAAAGGGCCAGCCCAATTCTGACAAAGCACAGAACCTAGAAAGGGTTGGCGAGTGAGCATCAGTAAAATGAGATTCATTTACAAAGACACAAGCTGTGGAGTAAAAGCAAATATGGGTTCACAGCTCTGCAATGTGATGCTAATATCTGTTACAATTCCACTGAATAAGCATGTAACAAGGATCTAAATGGGAGGTGAATGGGCCAAAGCCAGTCACATCTGCATGTCACCATCCACCACCATCAAGGATGGGACAACATCCATATAAAAGAGGTCAGACTCAGGTTGCTAGGCCGAATTGGCACCAAAGGGGCCCTGACCCAGCAGTTATGTTCCTCCTCCTCCTCCTCCTCCTCCTCCTCCTCTTTTGCAGGCCACGGAGGGCAGGGCCCAGAGCAAGAGAGCAGGTTTCAGCGCAGTCTGGAACAGAGAGGGTGGGTGACCACAGGATGTGTGGACTGTGGGTCTAACTACCGTGTGGCAGCAGTTCACTAGCCAAGGAGACACTGGGGGAGGGTGGAGGTGCCCCATCACAGGCAGATGCCAAATGCCAAACAGGAGGGACACTCCCAGAGTGGAGGGTGTGGGAACCACAGGGAATGGGGAGAGGACTGGGATAAAGAGGAGGGAGGAGGGGAAAAGGACATAACAGAGGCAAAGTTAGATGTCACAGACACAGGGTGAAGGGTGGTCATATTTTTGATGAGCCTCAGTGTAGAATAAACAACACTCCTGTACCTTCTTTTTCTTCATATAAAACAGGCAATCCAGTGAGCATGGAGAGTAATTGCCATGAAAATAAAGGAACTAGGTTCATTGAGTGGATATCCACGGTGACCACATAGAGGGTCAGCTATACAGAGGGAACACACATGCCTGTAACGCAAAAATAGAAAACACCTCAGGACATACGGCTCTACATATCACTGATAAACTATAACCTAGACCTTTTCTAGGAAGGTATCCTCCCCCTCTCAACTGCCAGAATAAAGGCACCAATATTGATGCAATTGTCCTTATGCCTGTCTGAACATGCTGAATAAATAAGTGCCCTGCCATTTTAGATTGGCCTGGAGTTCCCCATCAGTTTGTAGGAGTCTGTATGAGAATGACACACTGAACCATATTGAAGGACTGATGAGAAGTAATGGACACCATGCTGCCAAGACGGTCAAAGGCACGAAGGGCCACTAATTGTGTGGCAGTAGTAGTTTTGTTATACAGTGAACTCATCTGGTACAGCGGCCTTTGCCGAAAATTCCAATACTCCAGAATGAGAAGCAACCACTCCTAGGCATACACAAGGAAAGAGCATTTCAGGTATTAAGTGTGATCCCTATGTTGCCAGAGACTCAACCGAAAGATTGTATAACCATCCCACCATATGGTTGGCTACTGTGCTGGCTATATAGTGTTAGAAGGACAATGGCGTCAAGGGAAATATGGAAGACATACTGTCTCTTACACATGCTGGAGATGCTAAGTAAGTTGTCCTACGCCATTAGGCTCACACTATGGAGACAAAAGTTAGAAGGGGAGGTCAAAACTCAAAGGGAGACTAAAAATGCCAAAAAAGGAACAAGCACGTAAGAGACAGCAGAAACCAGGAGGATAGCCAGGCTGACATAAGCAAGGACACCAGGAGACAAGAAGGAGAGGGTAGAAGGGAAGGAGCAAGGACAACGCAGGAGAGCCAAGGGAAAGAAAAATAACCTAGGAAGGAAGGAAGGAAGGAAGGAAGGAAGGAAGGGCTGCAGTAGATAGGAGCCCCGTGTATGCCTCACATGAAGTCACCAAAGAGCCCTGAGCCCCCTATGCAATGGTCTCATCAGTAAAGTGTCTCAGATTGCTACCCACCTTGTTTGATATTATTTTGATACATGGAGAATGGGAGTTTCCTGTCACACTTCCCTGATATTACCTTTGACTCTGATGAACAGTTATCATCCAGGATGACATACAAGGTTTTATTACTCAGAAAGCCTTTAAGCCAGCCATATATTTGAGAACCTATTCCGTATGCTTGTACCTTTATTATTGGTTATCAGTGTGATAAGATGTTGAATGCTTTCGAGAAATCTAGGAAAATAGAATCTGTCAACTAGTATACATCCATGGTTCACAGGATAGTTTGTATGGAAATGGCAAGCTGTTTTTACCATGAAAATTGCTTTTAAAAGGCACACATATCTACAGATAAACTTTTCTGTCACTATATTCAAGCTCACATTATGTTCAAGCATCCTGCAGAAGATAACTTAAGAATATGGGAGAAAATTTTGAAAATGCGTTCTTTTGCTCTTATATATGAGAAAAGCCTACACTTCTTTCCATTCACTTGCAACTATTCTTTCTGCAAGAGATTAATGGTTGAGCATAGAAAGGGAATAATGTCACAGAGTACATTGTGTGAAACTAATTGGTACTTAAGTCCATGCACGTTACACATTTACAACTGGCTCAATTACTTCTCAGAACCAGCAGTGCTTATTTCTAGGTCACATATTTCAAATTTTATGTGCTGGTTGAACAATTTTAACTCTATACAACACTTCTGTGTATTTTTTAAAATGTGAGGTTTAATGCTTTGAATTTCCTTTGCTACCTTCTTTTTCTGAACAACACTAGTCAATGCGTGACTGAGCACAAGCTTTTGGCCTCCTTAACAATTTTAGATAAACCCAGAATTTTGTAGGATTCTCTGAAAGATCTTCTGTTACTGTATGATGGGAAGTTTTTATATGCATTGTGTGTACCTTAGAAGTACAAGGATTTCAAATAACTTTGCCTCATTATCATTTTTGCACCCTTTCATGAGCTGAGTGTGCAACCATATGTTTCCTCAGTGTTTATTAAATTTTATTAAACCAGGAAAGACTTTCCTCATCCTTCATTGACTTACCTGACACACAGATATCCAGAGTGTGATGAATGGTGAGTTTAAAATTTGTCCACAACTTCTATACTTGCAGCAGCATGCTGCAGCATTGAGCTTCACACCTCTCACTGAGAATTGCAATTCACTGTTGACACTCTTCTTCCTCAATTCATTCAGAGCAACAGATGGAGTTCCAAACCAGTGTTCCTCAGCACATCACCGAGGAGGCACATGACCCTTTTCACTGACTCACTGAATTATTACATATGTTTTCTGAGAATTCTTGTTAGCACTAAACTCGATCACGTGGATCATAATCTAAATTATTCCACATAGAAATAACATTGTCATCAGTGGCAAAATCTAGAACTCTGTATACACCAGTGCAAATTCAAACATAGTGTAGTGTTGCCTGGCAAAGGGATGTGTGTCCTGCTCACTGAAGATTACAACTGACAAGGAAACAACCACCTTGAGTACCATAGTATGCTAGTGGCTCTTCTGATCTGTAATTTATATGCACTTGTGAAGAAGAGGTTTTTGTGATTGTACTATATCTACAAACATACCCAGCAAACCGTTGAAGGGTATGGCACAGGTTATTTAGGATGGTACCACATGTTACAGTTTCTTTCCATTCCAATGACATATGAAGTGACTGCATAGATGCCTCTGTGCATGCAGTAATTATAGGCATCTGCAAGGGATGGGGTTGGGTGTGGTGTGGTGGGGTGGGGGGCAGTGGCAAGTGGAGCACTTGCAGCTCCCCCTCCCCCTCTGCACTTTCTCTGGAATCTGGAGTACAGAGTTTTTATCCATTCCAGAATTCTCATACACTTCAAGCCATGATTTCCCAGAAGGGGATAACCAGCAATTCTCTGGGATATAATTTTTTGTGTGTAACTTGTAAAATTTAATTCTTGTGGCATGAACTATTTCAAAACTGACAAACTGTTATCAAAACTGGCAATGTTAGAGTCTTCTTTTATTTATGGCACAAGGATTGCTGAATGTGCTGAGCTTTTCTGACCACAGTCGTAAACATGTTGTAATCTGTTTCTTGCTCATTTTCCTACAAGAAACAAGCCATAGTACATTACTTCATTTCAATTATTTTTTATATTAATCTTTTGTGTCCAATGCTTTATGCGGGAAGGGAAACGCAAAATTAAGAACATAAAGAATAATGAGCTAAGAATTCAAGGAAAACCATATTTACAAACAAAGTGATGATTGTTGCCAAGAGACAACACACATAATATGATTAAGCTGAAATCATTAGAATTCAGCTATGCGCTATTATAGTACCATAAAGTAAAACATTATTTGGTATGTGAATGCCATGTTTTTCTCCAGTTTTAGGAATTTTGCCATTTGTACTTTCAGTGTTTCCTATTTCTTGTCAACAGTTGTTTCCAGACATTTTACCAACATGTCTTATGTTGTCCAATTAGATGGTAACTGTTTTTGTATGTCCATTATACTCCCTAACTCTGAAGCTATGGATTGTTGACTCTGATAGAAGCAACCTAGCCAATAAACCTCAGAGAAAAAAGCTATCTTTGATTCAGTGTTATGATATAGATGCTGTCCACTCCGGTTCTTAAAAGCATAACAAAATATTAATTTTAATTTCTGGTTTTGTTGTACTGGGCTGTTACTTACATCATTTATTTATATCCCGTCAGCAATATAATAAACAAACTTCGCTCTAATAGCTTTATCATTATTTTGCCCACCAGTTACTTACTGTTGATAGAATGCTGCTGATTAATTTTACAACCTCAGTCTCCCCTACAAGAAACTGACATATTAAAACAAATAATGTTTATCTCACCTTGGCTTCCCATTCCATACCAAGAACAACAATGCACAATAGTGCAATTACTGTTATGACACCTGTAATTCGCATGTCATTCACTCCACCATCAACAATTGAGAGACCATAAGAATCGAGCAAATCATTTAAGGATTCAGAAAACCCAACAACATACATTGCACATGCCAATGCATTTGCTAGTGACAAAATTAGGCCAATTGATCCTCCAAATTCTGGTCCCAGGGATCGTGATATAGTGTAGTACATGCCACCTAGAAGTTAAAGATGAGGAAGAAAATAAATGAATGATACACATTGTGCCTTGTCTGTAAGAAGTTACAAGCAAACATACCTCCTTTTATGATCCCATTTGTACTGATAGCTGACATTGATAATCCTGTTATCACAGTCACTGCACTGGTGCTTAGTATCAATAGCAAACCCTGCACTGAAAATGTGAGAATGAAATTCATTAAATCAGTTCCAGTATTTCAGGTCACACACATTGCATTACATATGGACTTTTTGTATATTGTGTTAGCTATCTATAATACGCAATGATCATTTTGCACGATCAAAACTAACAAAGAGCAGTTTAGTTTTTCTAATTAAAATGTAGATAGAATAATTTCATTCTTTGAAACATTGCTTCTTTTACAGTTATATCATTCAGTTGCTGCTCATATGTGACATTTGCATGCCGATATTACTTGTGGAAAGAACGCATTTAGCTAGGAAATCGTAAGAGATTATTACATTAATAACATGAAACCAATATAGCCACGCAATTCACAACTGAGGTTCTCATACAATTTATAGAAGTAACAAAGATTAGCTTTCGAAGTATTTTAATATATATCTGATTTTAAATTTTCTGGTCTTTATCTGAAGATTTTTGCAGAGAAATGTAGACCTAAATACAAAATTTCTGGAGAAAAATGTCTGTGTGAAAATTACTTTTAGATGCAATTTACAGTTGTACATATTATAATTAATCTAATATGGTGTTTTGATTAGTTATGTATCCCCCATCATGACACCACTATCAGTAAAATATATTTTGAAGACTACAACCTGGAGTTTTCATTTTTTAAAGACTACAGTCACTTTCAGAAGAAACGATATTGGAAGTGAGCTCACACCCATTTGCCAAATTAACTATCAATACTCAGGATAAGGAATGAATTGTAATAATGGATGATATACATGGGAAATTATGCTGACACTCAACAAACTTAGCTGCTATGTGCTAATATAGGTGTATATTTGGAAGGCAAAACTACAAAGTCATGATTAAGAAGACCAATTAGTTTCTTTCCTGTAATTATTAAGCTTGTGAGATGAACTTCTGAAATGGTTCAGATCACTTGGACATAGTAAACACTGCACATTCAGTTTCTAAGACATATTCTGGACTCAGCTCCTTCATGCCTTAAAATTTCACTTTTGAGTTGACTTCAGTCTAAATTCTAGTCCTAATTACAAGTAAAAAGGTTGAGGGAAAGAAATGGCCTGAATCATGACTCCAGTATGCAGATTTAGTGATGGTATAAAGCCTGGTGAGATAGCCAAAGGTCAAGTTTCTTCTCAGAGGAATGGGAAGTTCACTAGTTGGTGGATAAATTTGATTACCAGTGCTCAACAGTGAAGACGTAACAGTCCATTTTTTAAAATAATAGGACGAAAGTGATATACTTTAAGTGGGTAGAACATGCTAAATATCTATAAAACTCTCCAAAGATATTAACAGAGTAAGTTTATAGATGTAAAGTTCAGGAAAAAAATGTTTGCAGGTACATGTTAGTTCGTTTTCATACAGTTAATTGGATGGCTAAACTGGATTGCTGGCCGTCACTTAGCTTCAGGAGATGAAGCGTTAAATACTGCTGATCGATACTCATAGAAGTACATGACACTATTCCAGCTTTTGTAACTATTAGTTCCTTCCTCATGGGGAGAAAGAGTGATAGACTGGGGAAGGTTAAAAATGAAAGAGCAAGTCACTCACACCTGACTACATTTAACGAACTCTGATCGTAATGTATTTTGGGGCGACTCCGCCATCCTGAAACTCATTGGAAAAGAAAAGCATATAAATTATAAAAATGGATGTACATATTAATGTACCACATTTCCTCCTAAACTACTGGACCAATTTCAACCAAACTTGGTGCAGGTATCATTGGCTGTCTGAGAAGAATCACTGTGGAGGTAAGAAATACCCACCAACAGAAGGGGTGGGGGAGGGGTGAAAAGCTTTGTAGCCCACAATGCGAGAATACCTATACCTTAGTTATGCAGTATTTGAGAAAAAGAGCACTTTGAGACTTGCAACAAACTTTACACATAATTTCAAACCTTTAAAAAAAGATAACAGAAGTATTCAGCAATGATATAAATATGGCTTTTGGAACAGACAAATGTAAGAAAAATAGCATAGTCAAGGGAAAACACACTAAACAAGAAGATTACGTATTGGATAACCACAGCGACTGCATAGAATCAATGGAAAAAACAGATGCCTATAAATATCTAGGATACAGACAAAAAATAGGAATAGATAATACAAATATTAAAGAAGAACTAAAAGAAAAATACAGACAAAGACTAACAAAAATACTGAAAACAGAATTGACAGCAAGAAACAAGACAAAAGTTATAAATACCTATGCTATACCAATATTGACCTACTCATTTGGAGTAGTGAAATGGAGTAACACAGACCTAGAAGCACTCAATACACTTACACGATCACAATGCCACAAATATAGAATACATCACATACATTCAGCAGCAGAAAGATTCACATTAAGCAGAAAGGAAGGAGGAAGGGGATTTATCGACATAAAAAACCTACATTATGGACGGGTAGACAATTTAAGAAAATTCTTTATAGAAAGAGCAGAAACTAGCAAAATACACAAAGCAGTCACTCGTATAAATACATCGGCTACACCATTGCAATTTCATAACCACTTCTACAACCCTTTAGATCACATAACATCAACAGATATGAAGAAAGTAAATTGGAAAAAGAAAACACTACACAACAAGCACCCGTATCATCTAACATAGCCACACATTGATCAAGACTTGTCCAACACATGGCTAAGAAAAGGCAATATATACAGTGAGATGGAAGGATTCATGATTGCAATACAGGATCAAACAATGAACACCAGATATTACAGCAAGCATATTATTAAAGATCCCAATACCACAACAGATAAATGCAGACTTTGCAAACAACAAATAGAAACAGTAGATCACATCACAAGCGGATGTACAATACTAGCAAATACAGAATACCCCAGAAGACATGACAATGTAGCAAAAATAATACATCAACAACTTGCCATACAACAAAACTAATAAAACAACACGTTCCCACATACAACTATGCACCACAAAATGTACTGGAGAATGATGAATGCAAGTTATACTGGAACAGAACCATTATAACAGATAAAACAATACCACATAACAAACCTGGCATCATACTCACCAATAAAAAGAAGAAATTAGCACAACTAATCGAAATATCCATACCCAATACAACAAATATACAGAAGAAAACAGGAGAAAAAATTGAAAAATACATCCAACTGGCTGAGGAAGTCAAGGATATGTGGCATCAGGATAAAGTTGACATCATACCAATTATACTATCAACTCCAGGAGTCATACCACACAATATCCACCAGTACATCAACGCAATACAGCTACATCCAAACGTATATATACAACTACAGAAATCTGTAATTATTGACACGTGTTCAATTACCCGAAAGTTCCTAAATGCAATGTAACATACCATACAGTTAAAAGGAAGTCACGACTGATCAAGGTCCACGTCACTTTCCATTTTCAACCAGACATAACGTCTGAGACAGGAAAGAATAATAATAATAATAATAATAATAATAATAATAATATCAATGTAAGACAGTTCAGGAGATACAATATTGTAAACACTGAATGTGTGAAAAGCTAACACACCATGCAAGATGTTTAAATTTATTACTTCATTGCTACTATCTCTGTTCACTACACTTTTTGCAGATAGTATCCACATTTGCCACTGAATGTCCCTAAATGCAACATCATATACCTCAAGCTATGTGAAAATGAAAATGCAGGGTGAAATTCACTAGACAAACAGGTGAAACAGACACATAAATATATTTGACATGTGCGTATGCAAGGAAAGACATGGGTAAGAAGCTCATCCCAAACCTATGGTACGATTTTAATCAAATTTCGTACACATATTACTTCCAACCTGGAAGTATATGCTGCAGGGGTAAGAACCACCAGCCTCCCACTGGGGTAAGTGTGATAACATCGAGAGAGAAGGAGGATGATAGACAGCAAGGGGGAAGGATGGAATAGGCACAAATAGGAAGGAGAGGAGGAAATCGACAGAGGTAGGGGAGGGGGGAAATGGACAGGGAAAAGAAAGAAGATTGATGGACACACAAAGGAAAGGGGAGGGGATTAATAGGGAGAGGAAGAGGGGGAGATTAACAAAGAGAGAGGGAGGAGGAGATGGACAGAGAGAGTGGGCAAGAGGAGATGAGCTAATAGAAGATTCAAATTAACACACACCCAGGCAGTGCTGGGTTTCTCAGCTAGTCAACCAATAAAATTCAGCAAGCAGAGGGTGCTATGTCAAACAAAATTGTTTAAAACCATTTCTAACAATAGTCCAGCTATCACCAAAAATTGAGGGTACATCCTGTTGTAGTGCAAAGGCAGCCCTTTTGTCAGCATATAAAATGTACAGAGTTAAAACATTACACTGCACAAGCACTGCATTCATGTGGGTTTTCCTGTCAGAGGAGGTGGCAGGCATCAGAGGGCAATGCCCAATCTTAAAAGCAAGCAAGTACTACTTTGTCCCTCCTAGGTAAAGATGTCACAACCTGAAGGTTGGTTTGAATGGCACAGTGCTTTGTTTTGCATAGTCCTATTAGAGTTGATTTGCCTTTTATCTCCTGCTAACCTTTGAACTGTCTTACTCAGATAGTCATAGGGGGTCATATTACTATGTAACAGATTTAGAACCATGGTGAAACTTTGTACTTCTCTCACACACAGATGACTGCCGAAGAGGAAAGAAACAACATGTGAAAGAAAAAGTCCTGAGACTCAATGTAGGTCAAACTTTGGACCTTTGGATTTATCATCTGGCTCTTTACCACTGACCCAGTCCTGTATTTCAAGGATGTACGCCATGATCCCACCACGCTGTAGTATCCAGAAAAATACAGCCGCAGTTTCCTCCTCCTCCTCCTCCTCATGTAGGGGAGTTCTAATGACTTGCATCATCTGACACAATGTATTTGCTGGGAAGATGTGTTGCATTGCCTACCAGACATGAAGGACATCTGAGCACATAAGCAAATTCCCATTGTATTAAACTCATAAGACTCTGTTTGCCACTTTAAGTTCAGCATAATACAATGAGAAATGCTTCAGTAGGCAATTTTGAATGCCACAGTAAGTGAAAATAGGGAAAAATGACAGAACACTCAAGACTTTTCCCCACATTAGAAACATAGGTAAAGACCTATACACTCTCAGCACTCTCAGACTGTTACAAACATAAGGGTGGGTTCATTGTCTTCCTGTGTTCCACAATGTTCAAATTTAGCTTGAGTCTGATAAGCTCCTAATGAGGGTATTCACACAATTCCTGTTTAAGAGAAGAAATATCTAATACAAGTTCATCAACTTATGCCTTTGTTTGAATAGCAAATTGTTTATTCACTTGATTGTTGTTATATGTTCAGTGTATATAGATGGTGCTTCTAGATCAGTACGGTGAAGCAATTCTAACCCACACTCCCTATGATAAGCACTGCTGTATGGCAAGAGGCATCTTACCAACATCAGTACAGAAGTGAGGTGTAGGATTGCTTCAGTAAATTCCACAGCCAATTTAATTCTCTTGTGGTGGACAGCGTTCAGGATCTTTAAACAGAGAGGTATAGACAATCTCTCTACTATATGACCATGATGTCCACCAATGACAATTTTCATGAGATACTCACTAGAACACCCCAGAAAAACTGCAGCTGACTACATACCAAGACTTTGAATACAATTTACCTGAACTTGCAACTGAGAAACAAGAAATAGTGCAGGGGCATCCCCTGCTCCATTTTCTGACAAACAGGAAACTTCATGGGTTTCATGGGTTTAATGACAAACTTAGTCACTATAGTATACCCCTCAAAGAACAGAAAAGTAAGGACTAAAACAGCTCATGAGACTCATAGAAAGTGCACATTGAGCATACAAAGCATGCCCCATACCTGAAAATCATATTACTTACAATGAGAAGCACGACAGAGTCAGTCAAGCTGTGAGAAATACAAAACTCTGGCTTATCCATATATTGACTGACCAACAGGAATAGATCAACTGTCCTATGGAAAAACCAGTGTGGTCTCGGTATGGACAAAGTAAAACCTGCTGCTGATCCCATTGTCCCAGCCGAAGTACCGGACCATTATTTCACATTATCTACAACCACAATTAAACCATAAACAAAACAGAGATGCTCAGATTACTTCAGGAGGGTAAATAACTGTAGCCATGAAAATTCAATCTAAAGCATGTCACTTGCGACACCATAAAAAAAGCCATCATGTGTATCAGATCAGCATCTACTGCACATAATGGTACCACAGTCCAAATGATGAAGCTTATTATTGTCAACTACTGACCACCCGTGACAGATACCTTC
The DNA here is from genome assembly GCF_021461385.2 of Schistocerca piceifrons. Taxonomy (NCBI): domain Eukaryota; kingdom Metazoa; phylum Arthropoda; class Insecta; order Orthoptera; family Acrididae; genus Schistocerca; species Schistocerca piceifrons. The sequence goes on along the minus strand of NC_060144.1, from coordinate 153,113,848 downwards.
AACCATTCCTTGTGTTTTCCCTGAGGCCTGGAAAAATGTACCGGTTAAAACATTACCTAAAAAGGACACTGCCAAAGCATACTCTACTTACTGATCTATTTGCATTCTGCCTGCACTGTCCAAGGCCTTGGAATATATAGCCCAAAACCAGTTAACAAACAACCTAACTACAAACAACCTACTAGACAAATACCAATCATGCTTCTGTGCACATTGTAGCACAACATCTGCCTTAATAAAGGTAACAGATGACCTAAATCTTGCCATGGATGCACACAAACTAAGTATAATGCACTTTTCAGACTCTGGCAAACCCTTTGACACAGCTGACTAAAGTTCCTTGCCAAACTCAGCAGCCTGAATTTCTTCCCAAGGGCAGTGCAATGATTCCGGTCATACCTGATGTCTCACCACCAATCTTTCATGTTTGGCAGCATAAAGTCACAATGGAGCAGGTAGTATCAGGTGCCCACACAGTTCAGTATTATGTCCTATACTCTTTTCATTTGCACACAGATGATATGCCATCAGTCTTGTCCCACAGCAAATACCACGTGTATGCTGATGATCTCCAGTTGTACATAATTGCAAAACCAATAAACCTGAGGACAGTTACTAAAAATCTCACTATCAACCTGTGTGCACTATCAAAAGTGGTGCACGATACAGGGTTAAAGCTCTACCCATGCAAAATGCAAGTGGTAATGGTTGGTCATTCTCGTCTCATTAGCCCAAAATATCAGCAATCCCTACTATCTTTAACTCTAAATGGGACAAATACCAAGTTCTCTCTTCCAGCAAAGAGTCAGAGTAATAATAGATGACAGTCTAAATTGGACTTAGCACATAATCACAATGTGCAATCACATAATCACATGCCCTATAAAAATATAAAAAGTTCTTTCCCCTTGGCCTGAAAAAGGAACTTCTACAAACACTCATACTTCCAATTATTGGTTACAGTGATGTTATCCAGTAAGACCTTTTTCAGAATAGCTCATAGTACCTGGAACAGGATATTGTTGTCTGTGTTCATTATATTTGTGATGTTAGACACACTGATAAATTTCACCATCATATGCACAGTCATACTGGCTATGTACATAAAAGTGTAGTGTGTTCATCTGTTCCCAACTGCGGCCAACTCCTCTGTATCTGCACACAGCATGTACACACCCTACCCATCCCGGCAAGACTAACTGCAAAAGTAAATTATAAAAGCAGACAAATCATAGATCTGCATCTTGCTACCCTCCTGACGTGTCATCAATGGATGCTGGTACCTAAATGAACTATGTAGCTGGGTTTTCAGAAGAAATGAAAACTGAGTTACAGACTGCCCAAAATTACACTTACAAAATGTGAGCTTACACCCCTTAAACGGAAACACAAATGAAATTTTAGAAACATACTATCACAAAAATATAAACACTTAACTTGCTGCTTTGTAGATGTGTATCAGCAAAGAGCTGGAGTCTCACTTGCCAAGATAGCATATGTACTATCATGGAAGAAACATATTACACTCAGCATTCCTTTTTCCATTTTTAATTTAAGATCTCATCTGGTCACGTGTATGAAATTAAGTTGTTAATTTATGGATTGCATTTATGGCATTTGATTACTCTTCTACATACCCTAATGGCCTCTGTGGCTTCTGCAATTTCTTTAGAATACTAACAGGCTTCTGTTATGGAGGGCCCAAAGAGCAGGGAATTGTCACATGCGCAACACATTTTAAAGTAGTAGCATCATCGTGCACCACATCATTGACTGCTTTCTCATAGGCTATGTTAAATAGTGCTTTGGAGGTGTACATATGCCAGTTGACTCCTCTCAGAACCTAGTGTGGTATGAATTTGTTATTTATTTGGTACGGTAGGGGTAGTATAGCTGAGAGCGGTCACTGTCCAGAGGTCTCTGAACATTCCCCTGGATCACAGGTGCATGGATGGGGCTCCATATTGTGAGATCATCTTCTGATGATGTACTATGGGCAGCACTAAATAGTGTTGCAGCTTCTGTGTTTAGCAAGCAGACTTCAAATTCAGATGGTAGTTTTTCTACTAATTATCCTCCACTTTTATTAGAGATTCTGCCCTACCAGGAATTATAAGCATTAAAATCCCCTGATAATGTAAAGGGTGGGGTAATGGTTCCACAAGGTCTGCTCTCATAGGTAAGAAGTTTCTCTATCAGGAAAAGTAAATATTTCATATTGTTATCACAGCAGACAATAGGGCACAGAAGGCTACTACTTCTAGTTAGGTGTTCACCAGTACAAACTCACTGAAGATGTTTGTATCTGTGTGCAGATTTCTCCATATACCCTCCGACTACTTACTTAGATTTTTGAGACGCCTGATAATTTGTGATGTTAGGAAGTGAGCTCCCATTCTGCAAAGCACACGTTGTGGTAAATGGTCATCAGTTGATGGATCTCTACTAAGCTGCAGTGATAACCATTAACAGTTCTAGATTTGGAGTGAAGGAAACAAACATTTATGACAGTATGGATTATTTGCTCATTATTCCTGCACCTCCTGTGAGGATGTTGTAAAGAAACAGACTGCACTGGATGAGTTTTGAAAAACTGAGAGTTTAAAGGTGGAAGACAGGGTAATATGCAAGACAGAGATTACTACAAAAAAATTGTGCACAAGTTAAAGCACATTGTGTGAGTAAATAACGAGACAGAACAAATTAACATAAATAATGGCCTGGTGGGTGGTGAGAACCAAGGACATGTTTTAGTGCTAGTTCCCACCTGCAGAGTTCTGAGAAACTGGTGTCTGGGGGAAGAACCAGATGGTGCATGTGGTGAAACATGCACCGAGGTCATGAATGTCATGTTGTAGAGAATGCTCTGTAACAGGATATTGTGAGTTGCCAGTATACACCCTCTGCTTATGCCCATTCATCTCAATTGATAATTTGGTGGTAGTCATGCTGAAGTTGAAGGCCGAACAGTGTTTACATACAGCTGGTATATGACTTCTTGTTTCACAGGTGGCTCTCCCTTTGATAGTAAATGTTTTGCCAGCTACATGGCTACTATAGGTGATGGTAGGAGGGTGCATAGGGCAAGTCTTACAGCAGGGATGGTCACAGGAATAGGGTAGAGAGATGGGTGCAGAAGGAGCATAGGGTGTGACAAGAATATTGCGGAGATTGGGAGGGCGACGGAAAGCTATTCTAGATGTGGTGTGCAAAATTTCAGGCAGAATGGATCTCATTTCAGGGCATGATTTTAGGAAGTCATGGCCTTGTCAAAGTTGCTGATTGATACAGTCAAGACCAGGATAATAATTGGTGACAAGTTGTATGCTCTGAAGTTGTTTTTTGGAGGGATCAGCAGTACCAGGATTGGATGTGATGACCTGTGAAATCTGCTTTTGAACCAGGCTGTTGGGATAATTACATCCAGTGAAGGCTGAAGTGAGAGTGGTTGTGTATTGCTGTAAAGTGTCTGCATCCAAAAAATATGCTTGCCTTTAATGCCAAGGCTGTATGGGATGGAACATTTGACATGGAAAGGATGACAACTGCCAAAATGTCAGTAATGGTGTTTGTTAGTAGGTTTGATGTGGACAAAAGTGCGTAGCTGATCTTCAGCGAGGATGAAATCAAAATCAAGGGAAATGGTATGGGATTCGGAACAGGACTGTGTGGAATTTAATTATGAGAAGGTATTTAGAGATTCCAGGAATTTTAACAAGTCGACCTCACCACGAGTCATATGGCAAAGATGTCATCAATGTATCTAAACCAAACCAGGGGCTGAAGGCTTATGGATCGCAGGAAAGCCCCCTCAAAGCGACCCATGAAAAGGTTGACATAGGAAGAAGCCAATGGTTCCCATGGATATACCCTTGATCTGTTTGTATGTCTGCCCCACAAAGGTGAAGTAATTGTTGGTAAGTATAAAGTTGATTATGGTAAGCAAGAAGGGGATAGGCTTGGAATAAAGTGGGCGTTGACTGAGGAAATGGGTTATTTTTGTTTTGCTCTAGGGCACAAAAACAACTGGGGTCATACACAATGTGCCCACATCAAAACTATAGAACACGAAGACGGAGAGGAGTTAAAAAATGACTGTCAGTCCCAATTGAAATAATAGAAGACAGCTAAAAACAGGCATGAGGAAAAAGGGCTAAAAAGGACACCATACAGAAACAGAGGTCCAAAACTAAAAATTAAATGGCCTTCACCATATTGGTTTGGCAGATAAAAAGTAAGACGCAGTCAACAGCCCGCGCATCATTTGCTCACAGAGATCATCGGAGGGAATCTAGGTACTCATGGCCTGAGGTATGAGGACTGCAGCTTTGGCAGCAGTCTCATTTCCTGGCAAACCAACATTTCCAGGAACCCACAGAAACATCACACTGGCTCCACCAAGAGTGAGCTGTTGACAGTTTTCCTGAACCCGCTGCACTAAAGGATGGGTGTTGTACAGTGCACATAGACTTTGAAGGGCATTGAGTGAATCTGAGCAGAGGACACAATTGAAAAGGCTGTGTTGCCGGATGTACTCCATGGCCTCATACAAGGCAAAGAGGTCGGCTGTAAATACTGAGGAGTGTGCTGGAAGCTGATATCAAAAGACACGGGTATCAATGACGAAGGCACATCCGACCCCACAGTCAGTCCGAGAGCCATCAGTGTACACAAAGGTACTATCGTGAAGTTCCATGCGAAGGTCATGAAACTGAGGGCGGTAGACCAAGTCTGGAGTACTGTCCTTAGGAAGCAAATGAAGGCCAAGGTTAGGATGGGCCACTTCACGAACCCAAGGTGCTGAAGGGTTCACACCCACAGGGAAAGGTGCAGCTAGTGTGGAGTTAAGCCACTGTAGTAAGTGCTAAAAGCGGACTCCAAGAGGTAACAGAGAAGAAGGACATGCCCCATACTAATGATCAAAGGAATCATCAAAGAAGGAGGCACAGGATGGGTGGCCATGCATGGCAGACAAACGGCATGCGTACCTGCTGAGGAGGAAGTTACGGTGGTAGGACAGGGATAGTTGAGCAGCTTCAGAGTACCGACTCTCAACAGCGCTGGTGTAAAAGGTGCCCGTGGCCAAACGGATGCCACAATGGTGGATAGTGTTGAGATGATGTAAGAGGGAGGGGCGTGCAGATGCATAAACAAACCACCCATAGTTGAGTTTCGGATGGACAAGGGACCGGTACAAATGGAAGAGGGTTGTTCGATCAGCACCCCAGGAAGCACCATTGAGGACATGTAGGACACTGAGGAACCACATACAGTAACATACATGGGAGCACCAAGAGTGTTTCCTATTGAGCATAAGCCCCAAAAATTTCATAGTTTCAAGGAATGGAAGGGCAACAGGCCCAAGATGTAAAGATGGTGGGAGAAACCACTTGCTTTGCCAGAAATTCATACAAACGGTTTTTTCAGTGGAAAAGTGAAAGCCATTGTCGATGCTACATGAGTAAAGATGATCAAGACACCACTGACGATGCTGTTCAGTGAGACATGTCATTGGAGAACTGCAATAGATGGCAAAATCGTCAACAAATAGGGAGCTGGAGATGCCTGGTCGGAGACAGGCCATGATAGAGTTTATGGTGATAACAAAGAGGATGACACTCAGGACAGAACCCAAAAGCACACCGTTTTCCTGGATAAAGGTATCTGACAGGGTAGAACCCACATGCACCTTGAAAACTGTATCTTGTAAAAATGCATGAAGGGAACAGGGCAGGCAGCCACAGAAGCTCCACATGGAAAGAGTAGTGACGATACCATTTCTCCAACAGGTGTCATAAGCCTTCTCCAAATCGAAAAACACGGCCACAGTCTGGGATTTCAAGAGAAAACCATTCATGACATGTGTACAAAGTAACAAGATGGTCAACTGCAGAATGCCGTGCTTGAAATCCACACTGTGCGTTCGTCAGTAAATTGCGAGACTCTAGCCACCATAGTAGCCAGGCATGAAACATACGTTCCATCATCTTGCAAATGCAGCTGGTAAGGTTTTTGTCCTTACCGGCTTAGGTATGGATATGACAGTGGCTCGACACCAGCGTCCAGGAAATGTGCCCTCAGCCCAGATGTAGCAACATCTGGATGTGGATGGTGTTCAGCCCTGGGGCAGAGGATAGGGATGAACTGAGAGTGTGCTCAAGCTCCCTCATAGTAAAGGCAGCATTGTAGCACTCATGATTCAGAGAAAAGAAGGTTATCACCCAAGCCTCCTCCGCTCGTTTCCAATGGCGGAAGGCACAGTGATAGTGTGAAGAGCTCAAAACTTCCACAAAATGGTGGCCCAAGGTGTTGGAGATAGCAACAGGGTCCACAATGACATCATCTGCTACTGTGAGGCCAGAAATGGGGGAATGGATCATGGTCCCACAGAGCCATCAGAGGTTGGCCCACACGACAGAAGAAAGGGTGGAACTGTTAAAAGAACTAATGAATGAAATCCAGCTAGCTCGTTTGCTGTCCCGAAGAACGCGACGACACTTTGCTCGCATCTGTTTATAAGGACTGCAGTTTGCCATCATAGGATGATGGTTAAAAACACAGAGAGCACATCTCTGTGCACAAATTTCATTGTGGCATGCCTCAGTCCACCAAGGGACTGGGACATGACGTGGAAGAGGAATGGAACATTCTGCAGCAGTAAGGACAACGATGGTTGGTTAGTCCGTCTGGTCATCACAAATGGGGAAATCTTTTTCTTCGAAGGTTGCCAGGGAGGAGTAAAGCTGCCAGTTAGCCTTAGTAAGCTGCCATTTGGGTGTGCACTCCGGTGGGGCAGGAGTCAGCAAACGGAGAGCACATGGGAAATGGTCACTTGAGTAGCTGTCAGGAAGAACGGACCAGTCAAGATGATGGGCAAGCTGGGCAGTGCATAAGGATAGGTCCAAATGGGAATAGGTGTGTGAGGAGACAGAAAGGAAGTGGGTGCTCCAGCGTTAAGGCAGAAGAGGTTAAGTTGGTTAAGAAGGTCAGCCATGAGGGCACCAGCTGCCCAATAAACTGAAGGAAGTGAAGGAAGTCTGACGTGGTGACATCGAAGGACGGAGGTACATAAATGGTACACAGGGAAAAAGTCAGGCGGCGAAGGAAAAGGCGAACTGCAACAGCTTGAAGACAGGTAGTCAGGGAGATGGGCTGACTATGAATATCATCCTGTATGAGTGCGCACGATGCCCCCATGAGATGGAATGCCGACTTCTGGGGGAAAGTCAAAACGAATGAGAAGTAATGTGAACGCTCAATGTGGTCATGAGGATGCAATTCCATTACCTGTAGGCAGAGTACAAGGGGATGCTGCAATGCTAAAAGCAGCCATACATCCTCTTTGTGGGACTGAAGGCCATGAATGTTCTGTTGGAGGACAGTCATGAGGAGGAAGAGATGTAGGGGTGTCAAGTAGGCGGCTGCCGAGTAACAGCCGGTGTAGAGTTGCCACTAGAGGGCACAGAAGCAGGATGATTCTGCTCCATGGGGTCTACAGAAGCACTGGCTTGCCTGTGTGGTTGTTCTGTGAAATCCAACATTGAAAAACGGTTGGTGGTGTGCACCGGCGAGACAGAGGCTGGCCGGGCTAAGGTACTACGTGGCGACATAGTCGAACAGGATCTTCAGTCAGTGAAGGAGAAGACCATTTGCCTTTGGTGGACTTCTTTGAGCCTTTCCAGTTAGAGGAAGACTCAGATATTGTTTGGCTGGAGGGACGGCAGAAGTCTTCACGGGAGTACTACTACTGTCCTTTCCTCCCTACTGGTTGTGTAGCTGGTGGCTTCGCCCCTTGAGGCGAGAGTTTGACAGTTTGTTGCACAGTGGGATAGGGGGGACGGCGATGCTACTTTGACACTGGGTGATTTCACAACCTCAGAGCTGAACTTGAGGTTGCATGTCTGCGTGGCCACGCCCTTCATGGAGCGAGGGGTAACAAGAACAGAACTATATGCACCAGATGGGAGAACACAGGGTTTGCAACTAGCCAGTAATTTGCGAGCTACTGGGTAAGGCATTTTTTCCTTCACACAAATCTCTTGGACAGCCTGCTCATCAAGATACATGGGACAATACTGAGAGGATGTGATGTGGCTGCCATTGCTGTTGATACAATGGGGAGGAGGAGATAGACAGTCGCACTCATATGCATTCCTACCACAGGTTACACATTTGGCTGGGTATTGACAAGAAGTTATAGTGTGGTTGAAACCAAGACTCTGGTAGCAGTGCACCAGGTTTGGAATATAGAGCCGTGCTGTGATAATTTCATAGCCTGCTTTGATCTTGGACAGCAGCACCACTATCAAAGGTGAGGGAAACAGTGCAGGTGAGCACTAAGGAGGAATCTACCTTTTTCATTACACTATGGATGGCCATGACACCCTGATCTGAGAGGTAAGATTGGATTTTAGCCTCGGTTAGACTGTCGAGCAGCCTGGTGTAAATTAAACCATGGGAAGAATTCAAAGTTCTATGGGACCTCGACATGAACCGGGTAGCTGTGGAGAAGTGAGGCAGCAAACAGTTGTTGTACTTAAGAATCAGAAGCAGTCTCCAAAAGCAAAGTGCCATTCTGTAAACGAGAGCAGGATTCCAAACAATCAATTAATTTACCGTGGCGGAGGACTGACTGTCTTCAGTACGCGAGACCGTGAGGAACTGTGGTGCACCAGGAAGGGTCTTCAAATCATTAGCCTCATTAAATTTATGTTTTGTAGATGTTGATTGGGAAGATGATTGGCTCATTGTGAGAAAATCCCCCATGATTTCCAGCATCTCCGATGGTGCACTCCTTCCAACTGGGGGCACCCTTCAGAAGGGGGCGCACTTGCCTTAGATGATTGTTCACACCTCAGGCCACACCTCCCAAACATCTGTCAGAGAGACCAATCGGCAATTTGGGAAGGTTATCACCCCTCCTTGGGCCTGGCCTGCACCAGGGGGTGTGTGAACCCCACCTGTTGACTCGGGGCTGGGAATTATGCATTACCCAGTGACCAATTATGTGTCAGATGCATGGGCCGGCCTTCAGGAGTGCACAGGGAGGAAGAAGAAAAAGAGGAACCTCAAACGCTGAAGCGGACGAACAAGAGAAGGTTAACAAAGAAAGGAAAAGAGAGCAAAAAACAAAGGTCAAACCGTTCTTACGTCAGCGACAGACAATTCAGGACATTCTCAATAACATCCTAGACATATTCCCAAAGGGAGGGGAAAAAAATAACAAGAGGACAGACATGCAGCACAGAAGGGAAAAAGTGCTGCAAAGGCTGGGGCCCCGTGGTAGCCAAGCACAAACCCGCAAAAGAGTGGCAAGCTCACTGGGGGGACTGAGGAAATGTTCAGTAGCAGACAGACCATGTACCTGCAGGATGGCATCAGTGGTGACAATGAATGTGTGTGGTGGGACTGGGACAGGCAAAGGCACAGATTTCAAATGACCTAGGAAATGGTTAGTATCTATAATATAGGATCTAAGTCTTTGCACTATGCACATGCTGATCAACTAAGGCTGATATATATTTGGTGGGTGCTTTAAAGCCAGCAACTATAGGATGGCCAGGATGATTAGCTTTGTGGATCTTAGGAAAAAGGTAAAAGGTGGGGGTGCATGGTTTGTGTGGGATAAGAAGTTCTATGGATTGAGGTGTAAGTCCTTGTGAGGGGCCTGCAGGCCAGTTTGAATCACAGGGATGGGATCTTGATGGCAGATGCTGTATGTAGAGGTGTCAGACAGCTGGCATAGACTTTATTAACATACTCCTGTTGGTGAAGTACCACAGTGGTAGATCCTTTGTCTGCTGGGAGGATAATGGAGTCATCAGCTTCTAGGGATGAAGAGCCTGGAGGTCTGCAGAGGACAGGTTAGGACCATGTTGTATGGACCTGAGGAAAAGTTGTGAAGCAATGCTGGATGTGAGAAATTCTTGGAAGGCTTGTAAGGGATGATTCTGAGGTAGTGGTGGTGAATCAAGTTGGGATTGTTCAAGGTAGGGTTCAGTGACAAGTTTGCTGTTGGAAAAGTTTTGGGGTTGGGTGGCAAAGTGATATTTCCAGTTAACACTGTGTGTAAAGGAAAGTAGGCCCTTCACCAAAGCACCATGGTTAAATGCAGGTTTAGGGCTGAAAGTGAGCTGTTGATCTCCTCCTCACTGAAGGCCAGCTACACACTTTTGTCCACATCAAATCTACTAACAAACAACAGTACTTACATTTTGACAGTTGCCATCCTTTCCATGTCAAACATTCCCTCCCATACAGCCTTGGCATTAAAGGCAAACATATTTGTTCGGATGCAGGCTCTTTACAGCAAACCACCACCACTCTCACTTCAGCCTTCACTGGACATAATTATTCCAACAGCCCAGTTTGAAAGCAGATTTCCCGGGCCATTGCATCCAATCCTGGACTGCTAACCCCGCCTACTTTGGAGCACACCACTTTTCACTCAGTATTATCCTGGTCTTGAATGTATCAGTCAGCTACTTCACAAGGTCATGACTTCTTAAGTTCATGTCCTGAAATGAGATCAGTTCTGTCTGCGATTTTGCCTACCAAACCTTGAATAGCTTTTCATTGGCCTACCAATCTCTGCAATATCATTGTCAGACCCTACGCTCTTTCTCCACCCATCTACCTACCCTATGGCTCCTACCCCTATGCATCCTCCTACCACTATCTATTCCAGCTCTGTGACTAGCAAAACATATACTACCAAAGGAAGAGCCACCTGTGAAACAACACATCGTACACCAGCTGTGGTGTAAACACTGTTTGACCTTTTAGATCAGCAAGACTGCTGCCCAGTTGTCAGTCAGGATGAATGGGCATAGGCAGAGGCAACACACAATATCCTGTTGCAGAGCATGCTGTACAACATGACAGTCATGACCTTGGTGCCTGTTTCACCACATGCGCCATCTGGATTCTTCTCCCTGACACCAATTTCTCAGAACTCCACACGTTCGAGCTAGCACTACAACATGTCCTTGGTTCTCACCAACCTGACCTTAATTTATGTTAATTTCTTCCATCTCAGCATTTATTCACAGTAACTACTTCTTTCTTCACTCCATTATAGCTTTCTACATTTTTTATTTTCTGACTTGTCTCTTTTTTTCCTGTTGGGCCTGCCCCCCCCCCCTGAAAGTGAGGAAGATTTTTCATAATGGAAAGTTTTCTATTAATATTTTTGTTTGTTGTCTTAAGGACATGTAAGGTACAGACACTATTTTTCATTGTTTGAAGCATGCTAACATTAACAGTAGAGCAAGTGCTACTGCTCAGAACAGTGAAACATATTACCATGAGGGATACACTGCTAAACTAATTGTTTCAATGGAAAAAATAGTATTCTAGTCACAGACTTACCAATCCCTGCTTGGCCTACAACCCATGAAAGGCGCAGAAACAACATTATTCCCCAAATGCTGAGAAGATTGCGAACCAGGACTCCTTGAATCCATCCAAATTTAACTGGAACTTTCATGTCTTCGGTCGAAGCACCAACAAATTGTTCTATTCCCTGTAAAGTAAAAGAAAGATTTTTTAAAGAATATCTTAAGTCAGTTTGCCATACTTCAGCAACTGTTCAGAAATGATTACTTGATTAATTGCAGAAAGAGTATAGTAATTCACAGATAAATCCTGACCTCTTACTATATTAATTTTTCTCCATTTATAGTCATTAGTATTACTAAAATTGATCAAAGGGACAAAATTGTACCCAGATGGATTAAAACAGGGTTGAACAATGAGTTAATCCTCAATAGTTCAGCACCAGAAGTCCTTTCAATAATGTTTGGACTTTTCCAAACAATATTTCAAACTTCCACAGACATTTTTAGGTAAAAAAAAAAAAAAAAAAAAAAAAAAACCGACTGTCGCCCACTGTGCACTCAGCTTCTTCATTATCCACTTGATTCAGTATTTAGTGTCTTCATTTGAGACAGATTCGAAAAACTTGCTAGAACCAATGGAGCCCACTCTCAAACACATGACATGATCCAGTACTTAGCATCATATTACAGACACTTGTTACTTATTCCTACAAATAATTAAGTGACCCCACTAAGATCAGCTGCTATAGTTCAAGCAATATTATTTCATGCTTTAAGAATATATGGTTATTGGGTCTCTATGCCATACCGATTGTGAACTAGGACTTCTCCAATAATTCTATTTAATGTTACCGTGACTACTGAACTTGCGTGTGTGCTGTCTCATAGTTTGTGTGTGAAGTTTGCACTTGATTCGGCCACTGGAGGCCACCTGGCCTGCTAGTACTGAAGCAGCTGCATCCCCTGTTTGAGCTAATGAGACTATATAGACTGGAGCACAAGGCTCCGCCAGCCACTTGTGTGTCACCTGTTTTCTGTGCTTGTCTTTCTTGTGTTTATGTTTTTCATGTAATAAAGTTATGATGTTCTTGGGTTAGAACAAATGTGTGTGCATACTCTCCATTAATTGTATTCTCTTCTATTGCTGGTACTGATTTGTACACTGATTTAGCATTGTTTTTGGCTACCTGTGATGCTGTATGCATTCAAATGAATGTATCTTTGTTCATTCGTGTATCATTTGTAATGTGCAGTATGATATCTGTTAATCAAAAATAAAGTAGTTGGAAGAGGTAATCAAGACTCTACAGGAAAAATTTTTTCAACTGAAATGCAGAAGATTATGTTTAAGCTGTTAAAACAACAAGAGAAACAGCTATCTCAACATTAAAAGCAACTTAAAATTCAAAATCAGCAAATTCAGTTGCAACTATTGTTGCAAAAACAGCATGAAACACACTAAAATGGTACATCCTGTCTTGCTCATATATCAGCCCTAGAGTAAATTAATGCTAAATTTGTTTTCTTTCTGAAATTTACTTTCAACTACAGTTGCTCAAAAAAATATCAAAATGGCTTCAAAGGAAGCGTTTTCCAAATTTTTATTATGCAGACAATAATTTATGTTTTGCCAGTCCAATGGCATAGTTATTTTTGATGTGGAATTTTTATTTCACAGAAAACCTTGAATTTCATAGCACCACATGCTTTGATAATACACATTTGCTGGATGGACATATGGATTTGAAATTATTGGGCATCAGGCCATTTCATGAGATTGTGGTACTGGTGAATGAAGAGTACTTGTGTTAATATGAAATACAAATGTCATAATGGTAGCCATAGCACTAGAAAATGTCAAGTTCAAGTTAGATCAAGTCAAGTTGTTGTTAGATGTTTAAAAAATAATAAAGCAATGGAAGTCAGTAAGGAGGGTTGATTGCAGGACTAAAAGGCTGAGCCAACCACTGAAAAAACGATTTCAATGTAAGAAGGAATTCTGTATCAGTCTGTAATATAATTAAGTTGTCAAGAGCTGAACAGCAGTACCTGAAACAGCACTGGCACAGATGACCTTGGGATTCAAGGAGTCAGATGAGGTGGCTGTTGACCATGTGCTTACCTACAACTGGTAAGGGCTATCCTCTGATGACTGTTAGGGTTGGTATGATCCTTGCCTAGTTTCCATAATAGAATTAATATTGCCTCCTTCCAAGTTGTGGGGTGCTGACCATCAAACCAAATCTGACAAACAAGAGATAAGCTAGCTTTGGCTTCAGGGCACAGATGGAGCATGGCATAATGAATCCGACCAGGTCCAACAGCAGCATCTCTGGCCACAGACCAAGCTGACTCCAGTTTCCACATAAGAAGCAGAGCATCCTCATTTTCACAGTCCTACAAAACACCTAACACAGGAGATTGTCTGGATGATGCAGTGACAGTAAAAAGTATCCAAGTAAACTCGGGGCCATGTCTTTAGGCTTGTCCACCAAGACCACAAGGGGAGGTGTATTGCCCTTGCCTGAAATCTGCCATATTGTCTTACAAATTTGTACATGATCCACCATCTTTTGGAAACTGTCCTGTTGTTCAAAAACAGCCTGCTGACTGTATCACAGCCAGGTTGCCCTTTGAACTGCGTTTGCACCGTGTCCTGTCGAACACCATTCCAGTCAGCATATGAAGGGGAAACAGTCACTGGAAAGCAAATCTGTGGACACTTCTCACTGAACTGAGTCTGCAGTAGTTGAGGAACAAGAACAAAGTTAAATGGCCGAAAATGGCTATGTAGTTGTGGAAAAGTGTGTCATCTGACCAGAGTTCAAAAGGCACATATTCTCTGCATGTTTGTTTTTGCTTTAGGTGCGGCAAAGGCTGTGGCTCCATTGTAGCCAAGCATGAACTCACCAGTGACCTGGCTTGATGGCCACAGCCCACTTAATGGCCATTGCTCAGAATCCTGGTGCCCTTAAGAGACAGGCACTTCCTCATTGGTATGTATGGGGAAGTAACAGCCGTGGCATCAACAAAGCATTCTCTGTGTAGTCTGGGGGCTACTACTGTTTAGGTACCAAATACCTGATGAATGTCCTTCCCATATGTACTAGCTACCATGCTGGGTAGGACCAAACACAAGTAAAAGAAGTGGGAAAAGCTAAAACTGAAGTTCTATACACAAGCAACATTGTCAACGGGGAAACTGTCTTACAGGCCAATACTGTAGTACAGGGAAAGATGAAGTACTGCAATTGTCTGGGACCCCCAACCTTGCAACACACATACTCTGAAGTGTGTTTTAAGCCCCTCAGGATAACAGAAAAGGTGAAAGGTGGGAATGGGGAGGGACAGTGGTGTAGAGGTGGGATTTGTTGATGTAGTGCTGCCTGTGGAGGCACGCGGAGATGTGGAGAAGACTGGATGGTGGGCTGCTAGTGCAGGGTCAGGAGAGCTGTGTTTAAGGTGAAGGAACAAGTGAGAAAAAAAAGAAAGGGTAAGAATTATGCAAGTGAACCTGTTATTGTGTCAAGTGCCAGCACGCCAATCAGGAATGATAGAGAAGAGATGGCTGTGAGAAGATGTCAGCCAATTGCACGCTGACCAACGCCTCTCCAGGACGACAATGCGATATCAGTGGCCCCTGTACAAAGAGAACATAAACACTGTATCCGACTGATCGTGGCCAATTCAAGGGTAGCTTAAAGACTAGTCATTTAGTTTGTACTATGTAGCATTGTCTATACTGACGAAACTTTATTATTTTGTCTGTTACCCTTTGCTTGTGACACATCTGTGTAACACACAGTTAAGTATTGTATTTGTTCATTTTGTAATAAAACTCATTAATACAATTTGTTTGAATGTTGTCTAGCGATCCGAGAAAGCAGGTTTCCAAGACACCCCACACTCGACGATTAGGCAGGATTCAAAATTTGAACATTTGATGACTAGGCTGGATTCGACAGAGCCTGTGAGAATTGGTGAAGTGTGGGAGGCTGGAGTAGCAGAAGGAAAGGGGATAAAGGCATGTAGAGCCCAGAAAGTTTAGGAGGTTAAGGTTGTGCCCGGGGGTCTTAGGGGAGTGGAGGGCATGTTGCAGATACATTTCCCACCTACACATTCAAGGAAAGGAAGTGGTGGGAGGATCCAGATGGGATGGTATAAACTGCAAAGCAGTCATTGAAGTCAAGTACAACATGTTGTGCAGTATGCTCTCAGGCCTCACTTCCTTTGCCTTGTATATTCAAAAAATAAATAACTAGCCTAAAATTAAATAAAAATAAACTGAAAATTAATTCCGACCTCCATACATACAAGGTGAGAATATATAACAACTTCCATGTAATAAAAGGAGGCCATGGAAAAAAAAGAAAAAAGAAAAAAAAGAGAAAGAAAGAGAAAAAAACCAACATATGAACACCATTGGTATTAGCCTATAAAACAAGTCTCCCGGTGCTATAAAAGCAATCAGGGAGATAACTGTGTTCAAGTACACAGTTTTCAAATATCTATCTAAAAAATGCCTCTATGCTCCGCCATCTGAATGTGACTCAGATTCCATCTATTCAGGGTTTCAACCCAATCTGTCTAGGAGGTGATTTCCCTTCACAATGGGGAGACAGTACCAACCCTCTCCTTAAACCAGGACAAAAATTCATCACAGCTACCAACCTATTAGCCTAACCGTTGTTCTCTGCAAACTGCTGGAAGGATGGTAGCCCAAAGATTATGCTAGTTTCTCAAATAATGCAACATTTTCTGCCCCCCTATCATTTACAGGAGGGACAATTCACAACTAACCATCTAGTTAGGTTGGAAAAGTAATCTGAGAGGATTTTTTCTAAATGCCAACCTCTCATTGCACTCTTTTTCGGCCTATATAAGACATATGACACTGCTTTGCACCATCACATTTTACTCCACTCTCCATGAATCGGTCTCTCAAGGTTCTCTACCAGTTTTTATTCATCAGTATTCATCCCACCAATCATTTTGGGTTAGAACTGGTATATCGCTCTGCTCTCCATATGTCCAAGAGAATGACACCCCTCAGAACTACATTCTGAATGTCACACTTTTCCTTATTGCCATCAATTGGAAGTGACCTTCGTTGGATCTCTGCACCGTTTGTCAATGATTGTTGCAATTGGTACAGCCCCCGATTCCATTTTATATCTCCGAGTTGTTGGACCCAGGTATTTAAATGAGGTGACTCATTCCAATTGTGACTCGTTTATATTCTGGTCACAAAATGCAATGTTTTGGGTTTTATGACGTGCACAATTATACATTTCTCAATACTTAAGGCAAGTTGTCAACCCTTCTGCCATACTGAAATATTATCCACTTCTAAATATTTGTGCATATTTTTCTCACATCCTTCATTATAGCTGCATAATCTGGAGAGTGGGGGAAAGAAAAACAGAGTGAGCAGGGCACACCCTTCATTACTTCTAAACCTATTGATGACCCAAGATCTTAGACAACCTGCATTGTCTTCTGTAGCAAGACATTTCATACTTCGTTTCACTGTAATTACATTCATAAGCATTGGTGTGGTGCTCAGTTACCATTTC